>NW_024467226.1:0-67538 GCF_000292625.1 Dacryopinax primogenitus | reverse complement strand
CCCCCCCCCCCCCCCCCCCCCCGCTAACTAGCAAGCGCCTTCGGCCTACAACTACAAAACGGCTGTCCCACACTCCCCTCCAGCTGGATACTCAACTCCTCCAAGCCGTCCAGCTTCTCTCTCAATACCGTCTCCACCCTCTTGACAACTCTCTCCGCGTCCACATACCCTACTTTCTCCACTCTGTGCGGCTCGGCGGAATGGAGGGACTCGAGAGAGGCGGGGTTGGGCGAGAGCTGGATATGGATCGACCCTATTAACGTCACTGCGTCCTTTGGCCAAAACCTAGCTGCAGAATAACTCTCCAACCCTCTTACGCTCGCCAGCTCACTCAGTGCCTGCCGTATCTGCCCCTCCCTCTCCTGGCCTACGTCCAGCGCTAGCACACGCGCTGAGTCTACCATTAGGGGATAGACGGAGGCTGCGATCAGCAGGGCGATGAATATGGATGCTAGGGGGTCGAAGCCGTTCCACCCGTAGAACTTTATTAGCAGGGTGGAGATGATGACCCCTACTGAGCCTAGGGTGTCCTGCGGGCGGGGTGAGCGGTTTTGGGGGTTAGGGAGGGGAAGGGGGGGGGACGTACGGCCATGACGTGAAGGAATACACCGCGCATGTTGTGACTGTGTCCGTGGTCGTGCCCGTGTGCGCGCGTGTGCGAATGGGCATGGGCATGGGCGTGCTCGTGGGAGTGGGAGTGGGAGTAGGAGTCCTGCACCCCAACAGCAAAATTCGGCGCCCTAGGAGTCTTAAGAAAATGGCTCGTCCCCGGACTGATTGGTGTGTCCTCCACTTCCACTTCCAATCCCGAGGTAGGGGACTCCTCCACGTTCCCGTTCACCGTTCCCATTACGGGGGGCGCGAGCCTGAACCCGAGCCCAGTGCCGCGGCCGGGGCTGGGGCTGAGTAGGAGGGTTGCAGGCCGGTGAGCTCGAGCTGTGGGTGTGGGGGAATCGTCCATCCCTGAAGTGTCGGTGGACATCTTGATAGGACTGGGACTGGGGCTGGGGGTGTGGAAATGCGCTCTCCGTGGTTGGGGGGGCGTGTGCGTGTGTTGGTGCTCGTGCGTGTGCTGGTGTTGGTGCAGGTGCGTGTGCGTGTGCGGGTGGTCGTGGTCGTGGTCGTGGTCCTGGGGGTGAGAGTGAGGATGAGGATGATCGCACTCCTCCCCATGTACGTGATCATCTTCCGCATGCTCATTCTCATGCTCGTGTCCGTGATCGTGCTCATGCCCGTGCTCATGCCCGTGCTCGTGCCCCCCATGATCGTGCGCATGATCGTGTCCGTGATCGTGCCCGTACACATGCGCATGCGCCCGCTGGGGCGCGTACGTCCGCCCATTGACCATATGCGTATATTTCCCATAAGCGTGTTCGTGCGAGTGTGCACTATGGCTTGCGTGACCTGCGTGTCCTGCATGGCCTGCGTGACCTCTATGGCCTGCATGACCTCCGTGACCTCCATGTCCTACGTGCGAGTGGGAGTGGGAATGGGAGTGCGAGTGTGAGTGAGCATGTGCATGCTCGTCGTGTGCATGCTCATGCTCGTCCTGTCCATGCCCGTGTTCAGCATGACTGTGATCATGGCTATGATCATCTCCACCGTGGTCGTGCTCGTGCCCGTGGTCACCGCTGTGCTCATGACTGTGTTCGTGCCCGTGTTCATGCCCGTGGTCGTGGTCGTGGTCTTGTCCTCCATGCCCATGGTCATGTGCGTGTCCATGTCCATGATGATGATGCGCATGCCCCCCCGTAGCCACCATCCCAAAAAGGTTAACCGCCAACCCCAGCCCACTCACCAACAACAACCGATCAACGTTCATCTCCGGCGGGTCTACCAACCTCTGCCCCGCCTCCAGTACGATGAACAGCGACACAAGGAGGAGGAATATCGAGTTTGCGAATCCTGATAGGGTCTCTATGCGGGAGTAGCCGTAGGTGAAGAGAGGGTTTGGTCGCCATTTGGACATGACGCTTGCTGTTAGGCCCATGGCTATCGAGAGGCAGTCGAAGGCCATGTGGATGGCTAGGTAGGATAGGGTTAGCGAGCATTAGGAGGAAGAGGAGAGCAGCGGGGAGCAGAGGAAGAAGGAAGACGCACAATCAGATATCAACCCCAAGCTATTCGTCCAAACCCCATACAGCATCTGCACCGCCATATACCCAAGGTTAACAAGCAAGAAGAGGAATATCCGGCGGGACTCGGGGTGGGACCAGATATGGCTCAGATAGATGTTGATGAGGTGGAGTGTGCGCTGAGTGGGGGGCGTCTTGGGGGGTTGAGAAGGGGTGGGCCTGGGGGTGAGGGTGTGTCGGAGTACTGGTTTGGGTTGGGGGTTAGCGGAGAGGGAGGAGAGGGGGGCAGGCGTACCGTATATGAGCGAGCTGAACAGCGCCACGTCCCCCACACCAGGGGGGGCACGGAAGGCCAGCGCACCGAACAGAGCTCCCAGGAGGGAATAGGTGGAGAAGGTGAGCGTGGCGTGGGATTTGGGGGGAAGGAGGAGGGAGAGGGTGTGGGATGTGTGGGGGAGGAGGAGGGAGGTGAGCGCTAGGAGGGGGAAGAGGGGGAGGGAGAAGAGTGCCGGGAAGGGGGGGAGGATGTCCTATGTGCGAAATGGTGAGTGTGAGTGAGTGAGGGAGGGAAGGAGCGTACGAATACTAGGCCTAGGAGGACGATGGCGAGCGCTATGACCGATCCTCCTACTGCGGGGTAGGAAACGGGAGGCAACTTCTTTTTCCCATATGTGCAGAGGGCGAACACTGCTAGGCAAAGGAGGGTGAAGGCTGTGATGGGGAGGGAGCGGGAAGGGGAGGGGAGGAGGGAGATGAGCAGCAGGAGGGAGGGGGGAAGGAGGAGGCGGGCGCTAGGGGGCTGCGCGAGTTAGGCATTAGTGCTTGTCGGTGTTAGCTAGGAGAGGGCGTACGGTTGGGACTAGAGCTGCGAGCTGTATGAACTGGGTGAGGAGGAGTACTCTGCGCAGGATCAGTATGGAGCGTGCACAGGAAGTGCGGGAAGAGGATGCGTACTTTGTCCCACTCAGCCCGCGCATCATCCCCAGCAGAGAGAAGACCTCGAGAAACCTAAGAGCGGCATGCAGTGCGCTATTCCTAATGTTGGCGTGCACTGGAGTAGGCAGTTGGGGACTGTCTGTCTTTTGTTTTCTCCGTACGCGTGTGAGGAGGGTTTCGACGAGTGATTGGGAGAGGAGGAGTGCTAGAGATGTCCATATTACGCCTGTATCGCTGTTGACAAGCCATAGATGAGCGACATGCGTACTCAGCGCAAGTAGGGTGCCGGATGAGACGAGCAAGAGTATGAGTTCTGGTGGAAGTGTACGGCGCGCGCTTGGAGGGAGGTTGGAGATTGAGATTGATGGGAATGAGTGATGGGGAGTTGTTAGTGATATTGAAGGGAATGAAGAAGTGAAAGGAGTTGATAGAGCGACGGAGAGACGGCCGCGTGTGTGAGCTGGGGCGTACATGGGGGCAGTGGGGGGACAATGAGGGGGGGGGGGGAATGAGGGAGTGGGGGTGGGTAGGAGTGGGAGTACTGGGAGTACTGAGAGTGGGTTGGAGTGGGAGTGGGAGTAGTAGGGGGAGTGGAAGTGGTAGTGGGAGTGAGGTAGTGAGAGAATGACTTTTGTTTGCAGTGGATAGTTCGGTGTCTAAGTGAATGAAATGACCTAAAAGGTCCACACCAATTGAACCCGTTACACCTTCTCACTCCTCCCACTCCGATGGAAATACTCAACCCCCGCACTTCCCTACTATCAAACAGAGAACTCCTATCCCTAATTCAAGAATCAGACACCTCCACCACCTCCCTCCTTCCAGCAAACCAACGTTCCCTATCCATCGCACTCCGTTCATACCTCACAAGCACACATGTCGACACCGCTCTCCAGACGCATACCAGCCTTCGCTTGCTCGTACACGGGCTTGCACGATGGGATCTCACAAAAGCGGAGAAGCTGCAGATCGTTAACCTCATGCCTACCAGCTTGGTCGTACTCTACACCGTGCCGCCCCCCCCCCCCCCCTAACATATGGGCCGATACTGGGTCGGCACTGATCCAAACCAGGTTATTGAAGACTTTGAATACCGTTTTCCGCAGGACTCTGCAAATGGGATCTTAGCGCTCGTACAGGCTTGTCAAGCAGAAGCAGGAACAGAGCTCGTAGCTGCCCGAGGGTCTCCTGATGCTTCCTCCAAGCCGGAAGCACTCGACAGGGACGGGGAAGGGGAGGAGTTGTTCTTACCCGAGGCCGAGGCTGAGGGGGAAGGGGAAGGGGAAGGGGAGATGCAAGGAGAGATGGAGGGGGAGGGGATGGAGATGGAGATGGAGATGGAAGAGTTTGATTGGGGCGAGTTGGACGATAGGGAGATAGACGAAGATAGGGAGGAGGTGTAGCGCGTTAGCTTCACTTCCGTGTCCGACTCCCACGTCCGGCGTCCCGCCACGAGGTACGATCAAGTACCAGTCGTCTCCCCGCCATTTCGCACTGCCCCCATGTCCGATCCCTGTAGCACTGTACACTGAACACGGATCCCCTGAGTGGAGCAACTGTACCGAAGTAGAAGTAGCTATAGAAGTCTGTCTGGAACTTGGACTATCGGCATGCTCATGCTCATGCTCATGGTCATCCTCATCCTCATCTTCATCTTCATCTATCAGCAGAGCGCGTCAAAGTTTAGGAAAACAGACCTCGAGTCACAGAGTCACATTCCACTGCTCATGCTACTGCTGCTGTACTTCAGTACCAGTATCAGCACCAGCACCAGCAGGAGGAGGGGTGGTCTGCACCCACGCGTGTGCGGGTCGGGAGGTTATCAAGTTAGGTAGTTGCCAACTCGTGTCATCGTCTGACGCCCTAACCCTGTACCTACAAAACCTCGTGCAGTCCACGCATAGTCACTGTCCGACCGGACCGGACAACAACCCCCCCCACCCGTATCCAGCGTCCTGCGCCCATATCGACATCGGTAATATTAACGCATTAAGGCACCATAGTCTCTTGACTACATCCATTAATTCTTGTGGTATCCAATGAAACGTGCAGAGCTCTGGGGGGACAAACAGTGAAAGTAGAGGAAAGGGAACAGAAACGAAATAGGAATAGGAAGAGAGAAAAGGGAATCGTGAGCATGCCTTGTCATGTCATAACTGTGCCAGCGTGATCGACGGCGCACGCGCACGCGGGCTTATGCCTGCACCTGCGCCAGCCCCGCCGCCGCCACTTTGTCCGGTATGACCTGGTTCAAGTGGCTCACAAGTGCGAGTAAAGCCGTGCGTGTCTCGTCGTCAATCTCCGTTTCTCCAGCAGGGACAAGCACGTGCTGGAAGAGCTTTAACAGCAAGTCCCAGTACGGGTCGAGCAGTGCCGGGTTCGCTTGGTAGATATGGAGTATGCACTTGAACACGGGCTTGTTTTCCTGCGTGTCGTTCTTCAATGGCAGCGCGGCGAAGAGCGTTGGCAAGACCTGTTCGGGCGGGACAGCAGTGAGGTTCTTGAGCAGCATACGCGCAACTGCTCCGCAGGCGTTGTCCCGCGCGTTCAGGGTCGTCCCGGCCGCAGACTCGGGGGTTTGGAAGAACGGCTGCAGGGTGCGGAGGATGTTGACGTACTGGCTCGAGGTGTCGACTTGGCTGTTCTCGACGAGGACGCCGAGGGCGTAGGCGGCGTTGGACCTGACTTCGACACCTTCGTCCGCGAGAGCAGGGTAGAGGATCTGGAAGAGCGGTTCGGTGAACTCGGTCACTGCAGCGCCCATGGCACCGATGATCTCTCCAAAAGTGCCTATAGCTGCAGACCGGTCTGCGAGACTGTGACCTTTCCCAGCGTACGTCGCGATGAGCGTCATGTACTTCGGGAAGGCGCCCTTGAATTCGCCTGCATAGGCATGGGCAAGGCCAGCGACGAGATCCATCGCCGAGCTCGTCAGGACCGAGTCGTACTCCGCCTGGTCTTCGTCCAGCATGTCCTCTGGCAGGGTCTCTTGATCCGTGTCCTGCTGGCAGACATGGGTGCGGTCCAGAACGGAGGTAGCGAGGTTGGCCACTTGCTCGCCGTACGTGCCGAGCACTGTCGGGCCGTACGAAGTGAGAAGCTCGCCAAGGGTGCTGCACAGCACGGCTACGGAAGACCTGGGATGAGAGTCAGCGATTGCTCAGATACGCAGTACGCAGCAGGCATAGAATCAGAAGAAACGTGTTTCGTCTCATCGCCCTTGGGCGTCGAAGTGAGCTGAGTTACGAGAATTTCATCATAAGACGTGTCCAGAACAGGACTCACTTCTCTTCATCGCTGCTCGAAGCGTCCGTCAAAGCCTCCATGATCACATCACGAATCTTGACGACGTTGTCGTGCAGAGGGGCCTATCATCATCAGCGACATCCAGGAATCACAGTGGAGAAGGCATACCGACGGCTGACCAGGTGTCCACTCATAGTTCGCCAAGACGTAGAACGTCCTGAGGAACTCGATCAAGCTCTGCACCGCGGCCTTCCTGATCCCTTCATAATAGTGCTCGAGGAGCGCAACAAGCATCTCGAGGCAGTTCTCGACATACGGCAAGAAAGGCAGCTTGACATTGGCGAATATCTGGCCCATCGCATCCGCCGCGATCTCCTTCTCGACCGCCTGGGCAGAGGAGACGTTGAGGATGTCGTCTACGTCCGCGTCCGCAGCGTCCTCCAGGTCGATATCCACATCCTCGTCCGACTTGATCTCGAGGGGCGCTTCGGCCGTGCCGTTGCCCAGGAGGGCAGCTTCGAGCTCGTCGGCACTGCCGATCTTGTACTCTGCCTCCTTGCAGCTCTTCATCAGCTCGGGGACGATCGCAGCGAGGTAGGGCTCCATGAGATCGGGGAACACCCGGCTCATAACGATGAAGAAGAGGTAGTTGCACTCGTGTATGCGGTAACTCTCTAGCTTGAGACCCGCCATCGCCTGCTGCATCATCGGCTCAAAGCAGGGACGGAACGCTTCCGCACCGACGGCCTCGGCGAGCGTACCAGCAGTGTCGACGGCGATACTGCGCAGGTCAAGGTCCTCTTCCTTGGTGAGGAAGAAGCAGGGCTCGATGCGCTTCATAAACTCTGGGAAGTAGGGCGTGAAACGGGCCTTGGCGGCATGTGCGGCCGAACCGATCGCGCCGATGATCGTACTCTGCATTTGGCGGTCGGCGGTCTCGAGCAGGCCGATAAGACGGACCATGAGCTCGTCCAGGTAGGGCAAGATATGGTCGCCCAGGCATTCGAGGTACGAGTCGAGTGCCTGGCAAGCGGTCGAGCGAGTCTGCTCCTCACCCATGAGGCGGAGGATGGCGGGGAGGAAGATCTCGTGTCGCTCGGCAGCTTCGTCTCCCAGGAACTCACACACACAGCCCAGAGCGATGCACGCCGCCTTGCGCACACGCCACTCCTGGTCGTTTAGCCCGGCATCGAGGAAGGGCCAGAGACTGAGGATGTGTGGCCGGATGTACTCGGAGCAGCCCTCGATGGCCACGCCGAACGAGACCATTGCGCATTTGCGCTGGGACGGGTCGGGGGAGGAGACATACTGCGTGACAAGGGTGTGGAGGGTAGGGAACACCTGGCTAGGAGGGAAGGTAGTAGCGAGGCTGTCGATGCAGCGGAAGCACAGGCGGCACGGGTTGTCTTCCTCCTCCTCGTCAGGCTCGTCCTCGCACCCGATGGGCATGATACGCTCGAGGATGGACTTGGCGAGTCCAAGCGACTGGATCTTGTTCTTGCGGTATTTGATCGTATAGATGAGCGCGTTAAGGGCCATGACGCGAATCGACTCGTCTACCTCCTTGTTCACTGCCACAGTGAGGAAGAATTCGACAAGCTCGGGCAGGGCTTTGCCAATCAGAGGCGTGTCGAGGATGAGAAGGGTCTCGATGACATCAAACCCGTGCTTGGCGCCATCGCTGTTGTCGGTAGCGACACAGTCGCGCAGGACAGCAAGGATCTGGGGGAAGATGCTCTGGAAAGTGCGAACCTGGCCCTTCTCCTCGGCATCGATGAACTGTGCCAGCATGCCCAGGGCACGGATGGTATTGACGCGAACTTCCATGCTCTCTGGATCCTGGATCGTACGGCGGAACAGCTCGTACACCTCGGAGACGTGAGCCGAAAAGGGCTCATTGATGCTGTCCGTCAGCGAATAGAGGATGAACACGCCGACCTCGCGTGTCGACGCGGCAGGAGCGGTGGAGGCCTCGTATAGCCAGGGAAGGAGGGTGGGCCACGCCTTTTCGCGCATCTCGCAGCTGGCGATAGCTGCTATGACGCGTGCAGCCGTATGGCGGACGATGGAGCTGCGAGACGATCAGGACGCACTAAATGGGGGAGGTGTAGGGCGTACATGGGCTCGTGAAGCGCGAATTCGAGGATCTTGGTTTTGATTTCATTCCTGATCTCGACCGCAGTTTCTGTCCAGAGCTTGGCATGATTCGACGCGATACGTTTACGGAGCTCGACACCAGCGAGTTGTCGCACCTGGGTAACAGTGAGCATACACCCGGGGTCTGGAAAGCGTGCGTACGCCAGCATCAGGCGCGGTGAGGAGGATCTGGAAGAGTGCGGGTACACATTGCGGGTTACGGTAGTACTGCTGGGCGAGGGTTGCGGTAGCCTGTTACCGCACGAGTCCGAGTCAGAGCGTGAAGAACGGATGGGGGAGAGGGGACATACCGCTTTTATCTGGGTTGTGTCGGATGAAGCGCTTGCAGTTGTGAGGAGTGCGTGGAGGCCGTTTACAAAAGTTGGCTTCTAGGATGAGCAGTGTTTTGGCGATAGTGGGAAGAGATTGCTTACATCCATACTTTGCAAGAAAGAATTATGGTAAAATGAAAAAGAGGGATGAGGAATGAGGAGGAGGAGGAGAAAGAAAGAAAGGAGCAAAGTGTAGAGTGGCGTGGACGGGCAATTGAAAGAAAAAGAAAATCTTGTGGCGGCGCGTGTAAAAGAACGTGACAAGAGAAGGCCTTCACTGTATTACGGCGTACCCCTTGCAGTCAACTACAACTCACTTGTGCCGCATTGTTAACATGTGTCAATCTATCTTGTCCATCTAGATTATCTACAAGAGTGGAAACTTATCATCACCCTGTCTAATTCATTCCCATACTTAGCTTATTATTGTTCTTATTGTTCTCTACAATTCAACATTCACCGTATACGTACATTACATCAATCACTGCTTTATCTAATACTCAAGGCTGCCCCTTATGTATCGCAATAGTAATAGGTCCTTGTTTCATGCAGGTCCATTTCGTATACCTTGGGCTGTCTCATCACCGCGGCTCTGGATCGGCCCGATCAGACACATACCCAACAGGACTGAGAGCGTCATCCACGGCGGTGCACAGTTGAATAGATAAGGTCATCGTCCCCCGAGCCCTTGGACTTTGATATGAATTGGGGAAGTGGTACACGCCCTGGGCAGCATTTGGTGATGGATGGGCTTAGGGCACTGTCGTCGAACAACGGAGGATGCGGACGGAGAAACGTTCGAGCAGGGTAAACCCACACCCTGCTTGGCGTCTTCCCACACCCCGTCCCTTTCCTAACGTGCCAAACGCAAGTGGAGGCCTCTCAACACACATCAAACAGCAAAGAGAGAACTCAGTTAGACAACTAGGTGATATGAAAACGGCTCGTTCCTGCCCTGCCGGCGTCGAGTATCGATACAAGCTCGGTCGTTACGAGAGTACGTAGGATAGAGTCCCCAGTCCAAGCCCTAAGCGAGGAGTAGGATCAGAAGCAGAGGTTGCACAAGTCTGGAGTAAGGCGTGAGTGGGTGTCTCTGAGGTGCGGGGAGGGGGACAGACCTTCGGCACAGCAGCACAGACACATGCCTGCTAGACAGGCCATACACGTGCCGCTTGCGAGATCACCACCGCCCGACTGCTGCGGGGGAGGTGGCTGTTGGTACATCGGTTGCTGCTGGGGGTAGTATTCTGCACGGAGTTAGACAGGGTTGGGAGAGGGGAGACGATGGGAGAGGACGTACGCGGACCACCGGGTTGATATGCCTGTTGCGGGGGGGGGGTAGTAGCCCTGCGGGGGAGGGCCGCCTTGGGGTGGGTAGTAGCCCTGTATACGGGTTAGCTAGGTAGGTAGGAAAGCAAAGGGGGAAGACGTACGCCTTGTGGCTGCCCACCATACTGAGGTCCGTATTGCGGGCCACCGCCGCTGTAGTACTGTTTGATGTTAACTTAATTTGGGAGAACTCAAGAGGGAAGTACGCACGTCCTTGTTAGACATTTGTAGGATTGTAAATTCGGGAGTTAGATATTCGCTTTAGTTGCAGGTAGAAGAAGAGGAGAAAGGTCGAGCAAGTCGAGGAGATGAAGGGCAGATGTATGCTCACTCTGGAGTGGACAACAGTGGACACACTTCCCTTCGCTCCTTATGAGGTGTGTGCCATTGGGGTATCCGCCCCCGGAGGCGGAAGGGAAGCTGCTTTCGGGGTCCTGTCGGCCTATCCTGATACTGCGCCACACCGGGTTGAGACATCGGACCGCAGCAAGGACTCCGAACCAAAGGTGCCGGGACTATAGCTCATGCATATTCATAGCTATGGGCAGGGTAACGGATACTGTCATCCTGCGCTACACCTCGCAGTCTAGCATAGGATGATCCGGTTTGTTCATCCTCCTCCAGGTCGACAGGCAAGGGGCGGTGCACTTGCCGAGATGCAGTCCCGGCTGCGCACTTGCCTGTGATAGGGCAAGTGCAAGTACCCATGGTGAGGGAAGATGCTGGCCTGCAAGGGTTGGCTGTGCGCTTACGATATTGCCTGAGGATGCATGTGAAGGACGTGTGGTTTTGGTTGGTGAGCGTGTTCCGAATTTCGGAACGAACAGTCGTGTAAAGGCAAGATGACATGTGCTTCGAATAGCTACACCCCATTCTTCCAGCCGGTTGTCGCAGCCGGTCGACTTAACAATTGATGCATCACCAGCTTGGTCCACACCCTGAGAAGGAGCTTTCCAGAATATATTAGAGCGGAGAGTAGTGCAAGAAAATACAATGACATCATCCTAACAAACCGAACACAATGAACGGACATCCCCATCTTCTCATTTCTGCACACCTGTAGACCAAAATGATCGACTCCAGATGGTGGGACTATACGATAACTGTTTTGATATAGCACCAGATACCGGCGACACCGGTCATGACGGCCGCACCAGCCAGAGCGGGCCTCACACCAGCTACATCGATGTCAGTAATGAATGTGTTCTGGGATTGGAGTGAACGCACCTGTGGACTTATAAAGCGCGCCTGTGAGTCCGCCGGCGGCGAGCGAACCCCAGGTATCGTGTTTCCCCCTATAGCCGTCGATGCAGGAATTGATAGCGTTGTACGCCAGTGCTACCCTGCGTCAGCCAAACGAATGTCTGAAAGGAAGAAAGGACGCACCCATCACACCGGCCGAATTGCCGATGAATGTCCCTCGCCGGGTGACGCTGTTCAGGATACTGTTGATCCGGAGACGGGTGTTTGACACTGCCAGTGGGCGGATAGCGCCTTCCCTAAACCCCCACAGTCCACCAATTGCCAGACCTATCCTTTGTCAGCTTTCCCCAGAACGAAGCAGAAAGGGACTCACCCGAAAGGTACGTCGTCCCCGTTCCGTAGCAGAGGTCGTCGCTCCACCCTCGGCTGGGCAACGCCGTCCCCGACCCAGGGAGCTGGTTAACCTTGTCGTCCTCCAGCAAGAGGTAGTCCAGCTTGTCCCCCAGCTGAGCCATAGGATGCAGCCTGGCAGCATCGAACGAGCCTGCGCTGAGAAGATCCGTCGCTGTGAGCGCCTCGGATGCGGGGGAGACAGAGGTGGCCCCGCCTTGCCGGGCTATGGGTGCGCCGGCGAGGACTGCATAAGCATCGGACGTGGCCGCGGGGGAGGGAGTGTTCTTGTCCCTGTTGAAGTCGAAGAAGGACATTTTTGGGGAGGAAAGGGGGAGAAAGAGAGCAAGGTGGGATGCGGAGGACGATGAGCTCAGCCGTGCAGGCGCCGTCCGGCTCTGTTCAAAGGTCGAAATTCTCTGCGGAGGCAAACGTCGGCTCCGGAAGAAAGTCCGGCTGAAGCACGTGAAAGCGCCACGCCGTGCCCGCGTCACAGCCCTTTTGTGGACAAGCGTAGTAGGCTCCCTGACGACTTCTCGAAAGGAGCTGCGTCCACTGGACGACGGAGCGAGCAAAACATTTTTCGTCCTCCTTCTACCCCTTCATCTTTACATACTCTGTTCCAGCCAGAGATGGCATCGAGCGACCTGCACCGGTCTGCTACTACCGCTGTTCCGGAGGATGCCACCGCTCCCCCGGCGTTCTCCCGCAGCACCACGGCCGCTTCTCCAGGGGAAAGCGGCTTCTCCGCTTCGGAGACCGCTACTGCTGGAGAGATGGAGCTGGAGGCGACTATACGCGAAAAGGAGAAACTGTTGGAGGAGGCTAGACGGGAAAGACTGGAGATCGAAAGGAAGTTGGCGGAGCTGGAGAGTTTGAGAGAGGAGGTGGGGAAGAAGGTCGAGCTTGCTGGGATTGCTAGGAAGGTGTTTGCTCATGTGCGTCACTGTGCTCGGTGTGCTGGATGGAGGACACGGTGTTGATTTGGTTGCAGGTGACAGAGGAAGAGACGCACAAGGAGACCGAGTCGGAGATCACACCGCTTGAGATTGCGACATATTGGGATTCGTTGGCCGAAGATATCCAGGGCCTTGATACGAGGCTTAAGGAGAAGCTTGGGTTTAGAGACTACACGATTCCCTCGCCTGTTCAGGCCACGCATCCCGTGAACGGAGAGCATGTCGAATCGGCGCATGAGGGAGTGGATGAGGAAGATGGCGAGGATGAGGATGAGACACCAGAAGAGGAAAAGGAAAGCCAACAGGGTAGATCTGACTGAAGTAGAACCAAGTACGTTACAAACCCCGCATTACCTGGCATGGTTATACCAAGCACGCTTTAGTGACAATTTTTCTATACCGAGTCCGGAGGACTGCTCGTATTATTGATACTGATTGAATTTATCGGTCGAATTGCATGCATCAGTATCTTTGAGCCAGGACGTGATTGTAGTTCATCAGAGTGATGTTAGTTTCTATCAATTGATGAAGCTGATATCGTTCGAGCTTCTTGACCAGAAGCACTCGGGCCCCGATCTCGCCCGGCCATCCACCCTGCCCTCCTCTTGCAGGGGACAGGGTGGAGTACACGAGGCAAAGCGCTGACGCGTCCCTTTTACCCCACAACTTCTGTCCTGGTTGTGAAGGGAAAAAAAGCAGCCGAACAAAAAGTCAGCTCCGAGGAACCCTGACGAGAAATTGACAATAGGAAAAGTAAAAATGACGCAAAGTCGGGGATCTTGTATCGTATCACCTCACGCTTACTACATCAGACCGGCGATATTGAAACGGCGTCGCGAAGGCAAAAAAAGGCATGACGACGCTGGGGGAGGACGTTTGAAACGCGGGAAACTCATGGCGTTGTTTTTTTCTTTCCCAAGTTGCTGGGTTACGGCGCAGAGGTCCTGTACAGCGACAGTGGGAAAGTGTAGGGCCGGTCTTTTGACTCTAGACTGGATGGAGTGAGACACGATGATGATGAGCTTTGTTTCGGCCCAAGGGACGTCGGTGATGTGATCCAAGATGCACGTGGGATGACGCCACGTGTGCCGGATGTGCAGCAGTTGTGAGTGCATAAGACGGTGTGAAATGAAATGGGAGTTGTACGTGGATGTTATGTTGCTGAAATGGGAGAATATTGCGTATTTTTGGGTGAATGGATGGTAGAAGAACAAGTGATTGTCAGCGAGAGTAGTTTGGTAGCAGATGGGGGAAGAGAGAGCGATTGCGGGGAACGGGAGCAGATGAATGGTCCGTTCGTTTGCCCGTCTTACGCATAGGCTCAGGCTCGCATCTCCGCTCTCTTCTATCCCCCCTTCACTTGCGGCATCCCTTCCCCCCCTCTCTTCCTCCTCCTCCTCCTCCTCCTCTACGCCCCCCTTGCCAGGGCTGGTCCGGCAACATCCCCTCTCTCATTGTACCCCCGCTGACAACGGACTCGTAAGCCAACGCTGGCAAACCCCGCGCTAGCTTCGTTTACCCGCTTAAGCTCACAACGGAACCCACCGCGCTCGGACGACGCTTGCGCTCACGCCACTCACAACGCGCCATCCTAGAGCAAGAAAGAAAGAAAATATCAAACCTCAGCCAAAGTCGAACCAACTAAACCTCGAAACCTGAAAGAAACCAATTGTGTACATTGTACAAAGCTATCCCCGTTCGTTCTCTACACTCGATCTGTGTCGTCTAAAACAGACGACCAAACCCAAATAGACCAATACGATGTCAACCGACCTATCGACATCCCCGCCAGCTACACTATCCTCCACTCTTGCCCCGGCCATATCCACCCCTTCCGCTAACCCCAAGTATCCGCATACACGCGCTCTCCTCGCCTCTCTCGCACGACAATACCGTGCACCCGACGACCTAGGCAGCTCTCCCGTTGGACTTGGTCCCAGTATCGGGAGCGATGGGGAGAGCGAGGGTGAGGGACGCGACCCGATCAGCTCGTTAGGCGGAAATGAGTTCATTAGGCGTGTTGTGGGACTCATCAGGGACGAGGATGAGCCAGAGCTCAGGAAGAAGCTGAAGGAGAGTTTTGGTGCTGAAGGTTCAGAAGTGCGTTCTTTGTGTTGTTACCTGACTAGGTATGCTGACACGTGCATTCGCAGTTTGAAGCAAACTTGGACGCGCATGTTATCGAACTAATGCACAAGCATCACAGCGACCTCATGGGAATGCCGTTTTCAGTGCTTACGCCTATCAAGCGCCCACAGAACCTTTCTCGCCCATCTTCCCGCGCATCGCAGAACTCATATCGTCGACCCGAGACCCCGACACTCCTGGGCCAATCTGGCCGCACGGGAAGTTTTGGCGCGAGAAACAGGCCGCATACACCTGTCAGTGCAAGCAGGTTGACAAGTGTGTTGATCCAAGCACACGCGAATTCGGCCTTATCAGGGGAGGAAAGTGACGGTGGCGGTCCACTCAGCAGCATATATGGTGCTGGAAGTACTTTCTCCGACTCTCCCACCCCTTCTCCACGCCTCGGCAGCGTGCGAATGCCCGCTGCCCGGCCGCTTCTTCCCACTAGCTTGAGCAGCTCCGACCTGGCCTCCGCTGGCATGCCTTCGCCCACCGGCTCACCGCGTTATCTCAACGCCAAAGCACTTGAGTTCCGCCCTGGATCTGGCAGACCCTTGAGCGCCATGAGCGGCAGCTTCAATGCCAGCGGGGTATCTGCTACTCATGGCAGAGAAAGCCCGGGGGACAACCTATGGACACATAACTCGAACGACGCCGGCATGCTCACACCAAGTTTCTCGAGCAAACTTGCCATTGCCGCTCCGCTCCTGCCGGAATATACAAGGGAATCACCCGTCCCCAGTCCGCTAGCTGCGAGTTTCAGAGCTGCTGGCAAAGGGGTATTATCCGTTCATGGAGAAGAGGATGACGACGATGATGATTCGCGTCCCGGCACACCGGCGAGTCATGATGCCACCCCCGTCAAGTCTAACACTGCTGCTGGTACACCTACGAACACAGCGAGCGGCGTGAAACCTATCCGGATGCGCCCACGGTCGGATACGCTGGACGACGAAGAGTTCTCGCCGTTCTACATGGCCGCGAAAGATCAAGCATCCAAAGCAGGTTTGCTTAGCGTGCCTTACGGTTGCTCGCCATACGACGTTGAGTCAGGCGGAAGCAGTGCGAGTGCAAGCAGCCCGGGTCACTCCTTCGACGTCCCAGGGCCGATGAACATGCTCGGTGTTACTCAACGGAATCCTTACGCTTCGACAACGGAAGACGACATGGGCATGCTTGCGAGCCAATTCGGCAGGATGGACATGCTCCCTGACGATAATTCCCCTCCTTCGGACGACGATATTCTTCACATGCCCAATCACTACCTCCTTGGCGGGCTAGACGAAGACGGCTACCCGCTCCCTGGACCATATGGACAGTACGGCCAAGGCGAAGATGGCATGGGCATGACACCTATGGAGATGCTCATCCAGATGTTTGGCTCTTCCGCTTCCCCCCAAGATCTGGAACAGGCACTCCAGGAAAGCGGGTACGACTTCGAGGGTGCGATCGCTTGGCTTGTGGACCGGCAGAACGGGGGTACGGGAATACCCGGACCGCACAACGGGAACGGCGCGCATCATGTTCAGCCCAGAGCGCATCCCCATGGTGGCGGGCGCGTCCTCGTCATGCCCCGCGAGGATTATAGCCGGATGGCGAATGGAGACAGAGGCAGCCCGAGGTATGGCATGATGGGGCCTGGTGGCAGACCCCAGGGGGTACCCAATCGCGTTTGCAGGTATTTCTTGCAGGGTGAGTGTAGGAGGGCGGATTGTCGTTTCAGGTGTGTTGTACCATTTTCGCGCTATTCTCAAGAGTTAATCGGGTTCCTTAGTCACGATATCGAACGGGCCTTGTGCCGTTTCTGGCTTCGCGGCCAATGTGCCAAAGGCGAGCAGTGCGAGTTCGTGCACGAGATCCCTCCAGGTTGGGACCAGGCTCAAGTTCAGGCCGTAATCGCTGCCAATCGGGCGAGTGCGTCCAATTCACGCCCTCAAACGCCGCAGGGCGGAGAGGACTTCCCGCAACTGGGGCGCCGTGGTCCGTACCCATTCGGCCCCGCTCGTGCCGGGTTCGATCCTAGTCGAACGAGGTTCGCGAACGCTGTGAAGACATCCGCCACACCTCGAGGCTACGGTCCACACATCGCCGTCACAGGCCGGCAATTCATGGTCAATCCCCAATCGCGTGGCCCAGTGGACTTTCCGCAACAGTCAATCTACGACCGGATGCCTCAACCTCGTCCGTCGACTCGTATCCGCTTACGCCCGCCATCACTCCTTCCCCCACTGCCTACCGGGGCTTCGGTCAGCGCCTTGTACATGCAGTATCGCAGTCGTGCGCACCAGCTTGCTGCCAACAGGAATGCCAACCTGACCAAAGCTGCCAACGCCTGGCGGAGCAACGACGGTGCTGCTGCCAAGAGCTTTTCTCGCGCTGCGGCAGACCTCAACGCGCGTATGCAGGCTGAGCTGGCTCATTCAGCTCGTTTGCTCGTCAAGGAACGCGCGAGGATCGCACAGGATGCGGTGCGTGCTCGCGAGACTTGGGCGGCGGATGATGCTGCGGATCGGACAAGTCGCGGCAAGCCTTGTGGAAACGCTTTGGGCGTCGTCCTTGGTGTTGCGAGGGAAGGCGCGCCTACGCCAGAGGAACGAATGGAATGTGTGCTTGATCTACATGCGCTGCATGCGAATGAAGGCCAGGAAATCCTAGACGAATTCTTGACTAGCTTGGAACATGAGAATTATCATGGTCTTGGTATGTACCTTTTCGAATATTGGTTAAACAGGCGCTGACTACCATATAGCTTATATTGTTATTGGCGAGGAGAGGCATACTGGTACAAACGATCCTGCTCGCGGCACGTCCAAGCTGCGCCTGGCAAGCGGCATAAAGGACTATCTGCATCAGTTCGCTTACGCCTGGCAAGAACGCGATGGTGTCATTTGGGTCGACCCGTTGACGCACGGCGAATAGATTGTAGAACGAAAATGGATCCACCAGCGCGCTGGGAGGGTGTTATATCCCTTTCTTGCAAGATGCTGAAGGGAAAACGTGCTGTTGTTGTGTTGTTATGAATCGAAAGGACCTTCACGAACGTTGATGTCTATACCGGGAATACAGAAGGCAGAAGAAAGAACCAAATCGGCAACAAGGGTTGTATAATACATACATACGAAAGAGAATTATGTAAAGAATCCAACCAGACTGTCTTGATCATATGCAAATTTGTCAATCTGACTTGTGGCCAGTATCTGTTGAGCCGCGAGGGGTAAGCCGCGGAAGCAAAAAAAAAAAGTTTCTTTACTCTGTAGCGCTCGTTCAGCAAAACACTTTCCGCGACATCGATATCCAGGGCAAACTTGACCGTTCGAAGCTTCTCTGTGCGCGTGTCAAACCAGTATTCTTGGTCTTTTAGTGTTCGCTGAGGAAATAGAAACGCTGCTTGGAAGGTGCCATGTTCACGCGCGTACTTTCATCAACAGCGCTTCGAGGCGCAGCACGTAATGTAACAAAAGCTGCGCCTCGATCTCTCTCAAGAACAGTGAAGGCTCCTAAATTTTTAACATGTCGTAAGCATTTTCTTTATCATTCGTGACGTTGATACGATCAGGAATCGTTTGCTTTGAAGGATTTGCTTCATCCGCGTCGACGCCATCTTTCATCGATCCCACCGACGCAGAAGCGATCAAAGCGCTCGAAGACGGTACCCGGAAGCTAGAAGAAGGGGACCTCGAAGGAGCAACAAAATGCTATGAACGAAGTGTGCAAATTCGCCGTACAGCGCATACGTTGTACAATCTTGGTGTCATTCGGTATCATGCTAGTAAGTGTTCTCGGGGATGGAGAGAGACGAATTCTCATGCTGTTGTTAGAGGACTATGGTGCTGCGATCCAAGCGTGGCTGGAATCAATTGAAATGGAACCAAGAAGTGCTGACGCACATACCAGTACAGTGTCTTCGGTGAACTCTTCTCTTCTTCCTGATCATCCTCTAGACCTGGCGTCCGCATACATCATGTCCCCCGTTCCGCGAAGAGAACTCGCGCTGCGGCACCTCCGGTTCGTACTTGTGCTTTCCTATAACAACCATTGCTCAGACTTCCGAACTATCAGGATCGCGCACAAGCTGGCACCCGAAGATCCTGAAATTTCGTACAATTTAGCAGCTGTGCTCGAAGCAGGTACTTCACCTCCCGATTCGTGCTATTTTATCTGCTGACCCCGGTCTTAGGCGGGCATCTTGAAGAAGCATTGGAATTCTATCAGCAGAGCAAGGAGCGCGGGATCGAGCGAGCCGCTGTGAACATCAGGAATCTAGGTGGGAAGATCGTGGCGAAGAGAGTCAAGGAGCAGGAGCAATCCGACAAGGAGTGACGCCGCCCATCCTCCCTGCTCTGCCGTTCTTGTGCGGCATCCGATATCGCCAATATTTACACACAATGTATACAACATTAACCCTAATGATACATGTTGGTCCAAGTTATTTATCCTTGACATTAAACTTGACTCCAAAGAACCTGAACGTCCCGCCTCTCCCCTCTCCCTCCCCATCCCCATCAGCAAGCGCAGGCGCATCCCCCCGCCGACCCTCGTACACCCTCCTGACCCAATCCAGTTCCTCCTGCCCTACTTCCTCCACATGCTTCCCCCTACAAAACTCGACAAACGATCCTTGCGCACTCCAGAACTTCGCCGAAGGGGTCACTCCACATCTGTCGAACACCTTCCTCAGAAAGTCTAATCGCTTCCCCCGGCCTGCGTCGGGGAACCGGAGTGCCCTGAGCAAGCTGTCACCCGGTGCAGAACCGAGCAGCGCAGCCCAAAGATGGTACGCTACGAGCTTCTCGTTCACCTGTACCAAGTAGATCCCCTTGAGCCCGGAGGAACGCTTCAGCGGGCTCTTGGGCCCCAGCTTCGGGTGCGCATCTAGCGTCCTCATCAGACTCTCCAGTGCCTCTCCTACCCCTACGCCCCGGTCTTCCCAGCGAAGGTTCTCCGTTGGTTGAAAGCATAACACCCTGCGCCAGAGCATCAACAGCGTGCTCGGATGTCTTATATACTTTCCCCAATTCAGCGCGCCCAGTGCATCGGTTAAAGCTCCCCGCTCCAGAGCGTAACTGACGAACCGGACCGTGGAAGCCTCGAACCGCTGCTGGATGTCTGCTCGCAGAAACCCCCAGTTATGGTTCTCGGGAAGGGCCAGGCGCTGAAGTGCGTGCTCGTACCCTGGCCGGAGGAGTTGGAGCCAGTAGGCGGCGGAGGGGATGTCGGCGTCTACGAGGGCGGCACGCATGTTGAGCGCGCAGATACGGAGCTCGTACGTGAGTTGGAAGAGCGTGAGTTGGGTGTAACTCCGTGCTGACGAGTTAGAGTTAGAGTTGGAATTGGAGTTGGAGTTGGAGCCGGAGACGAGAAGAAAACGCTGCATCGCTCCCAGACTCTGGTGGAACCATTCTTCCTGCGTCGCTTCCAGCTCAGTGCGCGTCACCTCCCGGCCAAGCTTGTACTGCACATGCGCGTCCTTCCTTGCCCTGAGCTCTGCAAGCTCTAGGCACGCCTCGGTCCATGTCAGGCGGAGCATTATATCCCCTTCTGCGTGCGATGGGAGCCTGGTGATGACGGGTGCGATCGAGCCCCATCGGGTGTGCAGTTCGGGAAGGGGAGAGAAGAGGATACACCGGACGAGGCCGTAGATGAGTATCGAGCGGGTAGAACTGTTCGCCGTGATGTCGTATTCACGCATCTGGTCGAGCGTGTGCCGGACAGATTCGGTAAGTTGCTGGAAAGTGACGCTGTTCCGCTTGGAACGGTACATGTCTGGGTAGAGGAACCAGCGGAAATGGGATTGGAGGACGCGGTTGAAGGAGGTTATGTCGGGGGTGAGGCCGAGCGAGAGGAGCTGGGCATGAAAGCGCGTTACTTCGAGGTAGAGGTGTCGGTGGAAGTAGATCTCTAGGACGTGGGTGAGAACACGGCTCGCAAGGTGCTTCTCTTCCCGTGAGAGGGTTGGTGGGGAGATGTCCGGCTCGGAGTGCGCTGTCTCGTAGGCAGGCGGTCGTTCTTTCCCTTTTGGGGGGATGAAGTGGTCTAACACGGGCTCCATGCGGGGGACGTTGCTCTCCCATCTCAAGGGGAAGTGGACAGAGGTATCCCGGTGCGGCCAGTACAAGCGCAGTACGATCTGAACGAGGACGGCCAGGAGCTGGTGGGCGCTGCTTTTCTCTCCTGCATGAACTATCCGCTCTACCGCCTTCCAGCTGAGGATGCGTCTGAGTTCTTCGGCAGAACGGCGGATGACGAGCCGCTTGAGCAGGCGGACTGCGCGTGCTTGGGTTGACCAGTTGAGGGTGAGTGCGATGAGAAGATGTTCTATTTCTTCTGGGGCGAGGGATGCGGAATGAGCAGGGTCTGCGAGCCTGTCTGCCCATGTGCGCCAGTCGGCTGCGCTGTGGTCCAAGAGGGGGTGGGAAGAGGGAGGGGCGAGCGTTGCTGCTGTGGAAGCGTTGCGGGGCAGAGAAGGGGAAAGTTGGTGTGGCCTGAGATGGGCGGTGTGAGGCTGTTGGTTGGTTGGAGCGGGGGGTGGGTTGACGTTGAACACTGAACGAAGGTCGACGTCCTGTTGAATGTTAGCAATGTAAAGAGTAGGGAGAATAACGCACCTCTTCCTGTGTTGTCGGATGTCCTAGTACGAACTGTTTTATTGATTCGAGTGCGTTTGAGTGTACTGTTTGAGGTATTGAATGGCTGTAATATGATAGTTGACAAGTATTGCATTGTATATGTGCACTTGCACGACGGAGATACGCCCGCAACATGAACAATCATCAACAATAATAGTTATATTTCATTTCTTCAACACATTTAATTTAAATCATTCATCGGAATATTATTCGGCCCCGTGTAGCAAGACCCTTATACGGGAGCAATCAAGTGGCTGTGTAAGGGAACGTGACTGCGGCCGTTACGTGCGCTTCCAGGTTGTCGTTGCTTCATCCCTCACTGTCTCCTCATCTCATCTCATTGCTACCTCTCTCTTTCATACCACCATGGACGGTGACGATGACATAAACCCTTTTCGCACAGAGGACGACGTCTCCCCAGCAATAGAAGACGATGACGAAGGATCTACCCCGCAGGACACAGACCAACCCAAGCCACTGAGCATCTCCCCACTCCCAACCACGAACAAGCCCTTCCCTTCACCCTATACTGCTCCTCAGCAGAGGACAGAACCGTGTTGCACCAGGGATATGTGGCTTCACTCGGGGGAAGATGTCGAGATCCTCGTGCGCATCCTGCTTCACTCCTCGAAATAAGCTTATTCGCGTAGGTCGTGGACGCGCTCAAGACTTCCGAAGGCTCTTCCTCGTCCTACATCGTCTATGTCATCCGTACAGGAGTGAGCACCATCTCCAATTTACTGCACATCAGCTCACCTCATTATCAGAACGTTGAGGCCCGCCGCCGTTACTCGGAATTTGAGTCCCTCCGCACCAGCCTGGTCAAGCTCTACCCCGCCATGATCGTCCCCCCCATCCCGGCAAAACAGTCTATTGGGGAATACGCGGTAAAGCAGAACAAGGCCAAAGAAGACGCGGCAATGATTGCACGCAGGAAGAGGATGCTCCAGGTATTCCTGAATCGCGTCGCGAAGCATCCAATCTTGTCGAACGAACATGTCTTTCATCGGTTTTTGGACAGGGACGTCTCTTGGGTGAGTTTACTGCGCTTCTAATCCTGTCCCTGGTATGACGGGATGCGTCGCAGTCCGAAGTACTCCACTCCCCACCCCTCTCCCAACTACCCAAGAATATCCTCAAAGCCCCGGCGCACAACCCAACCGATACATCCTCCGCCTCGGTCTACGCGGCTATCCCCACTCCTTCCGCTGCCCAGCCGCTCCGCCGTCCTGACCAGCGGTTCCTCGACTCGGAAGCATTTACGAACAAGTTTGCAAATCATGTCAGTGGGACTATGGAGAGAGTTACCAGGCGGACGATGAAGCGCTGGTCGGGTATGTGCAGACTTGGACTCGTGTGCCCGCGCTGAGAGCTCTTGTAATAGAGTTTTCCCATGATTATTCCGAGTTGGGGGCGGCTTTGAATGGGTTCAGCCTTACGGAGGGCGGGTCGCTCGCCAATGCGATGGAAAAGACCGGCCAGGCGGTCGACGCGACTTACATGTCTACATCGAAACTGGTGTGTTTATCTGATTTTGTCCGTCGGTGGAACATTTGTGAAGTTCGCAGCTCCAGGAACTCGAGCAGACGTGGTACGAGTCCCTGCAGGAATACGCCCAGTTCTCGGCGATCATCAAGCGGCTCCTGCAGTACCGGCACCAAAAGCACTTGCAGTACGAGCTTACTCAGGAACTGCTGGACACGAAACGCGAGTCGCTGGACGACCTGGAACGGAACGAGGCTGAGGCTAAGAGGCTCGATACGGCCCTGTCGGGCAGTATGCATCATGATGCTGCTGCTAGGCGGTCTTCCGAGATTGAAGCGGAGGAGGCCAGTGCGGAGCCCAACGACACAGCGGCAGGGGAACAGCAGGAAGAAGAATCTCCCTTCCCTTCAGGGTCGATAACCCGTGCTGCTGCACCTCCGGCTAGACGGCGCGCCCCTGGGTTCGCACTGCTTAACACGCTGTCGCATTCCTTGCAGGGGATTATCGATGCTGACCCTGAGGCTGCGCGGAGGAACGGGATTAGCAAGACGAGAGATACGATTTCCCAGGTGTGTTCTTCCCCTACCTCACCAGATGCACTTGACTAACCGACGACCGCCGCAGCTGGAAGACGCGCTCCAAGCCTCTGCCCAAGATCTGCGCTATACCTCGCAAACGATCCAAGCTGACCTAGACCGTTTCCAGCGGCAAAAAGTTGCCGACCTGAGGGATATGGCACTGACCATGGCTCGCGTGCACAGAGACTGGTGCAAGAAGAATATGGAGTCGTGGCAGGAAGCTAGGGCCGCGGTGGACGCTATTGAACCCCATCCGAATCGTCCTAATGCGCCGGAGGTTGCGCCGGCGCCCGTTCAGCCACATGAGAGCACTTAGATACCCTGCGCACGGATGGCGTGCGATACGACTGCAAAGGACGGTGGGGAGTGGGTCGTCCTGTATCTTACTGTATACTACATATGGACATATAACTATGCGTTGTGCGTAAAATGGCTATTCATGTACGCTGGGTCTAAGGTAGATTTCGCGGTCCTGGCTGTTCGCCTTATTGGCGGTCAATTGGATTAAGCAACGGTTTAGGTATACAACAGTCATCCCACGCAGGCGCAATGGGACATAGATAACATAATAGTTGTTCAAGATTCCAGCCGGCTAAATCCAACGTTTACATTCACAAACCGACGTCTATTCGCCCCCCGCATACCGAGCGACGATCCCCCTCCATTCTCCACACTCCTCCGGACTTCGAAAGATGGTAAACCCCACGCCTTCCGGCACTGCCTTCCTAGCCGCCGCTAGCCGGGCACGCCACACCTCCCCAGCCTTGGCGTTTGTTATTGGTGCTGGCTGCTGGGCAGCGGACTGGGAGAGGTAGGCTACGCTGGAAGGCATGGCCGGGGATTGGGGGGTTGGCTGGGCGGCTGGGGAGGGAGGGGTGGAGGATGCCGTGTGGGTTCGGCGGGGTTGGTATGCTTCCAAAACGGGAGAAGACAGCGGGGAGCCACCGACGGGCAGAGAGGCGCTGAGCGATGCCGTGGAGGCCAGGGACATGCCGGACATGGATCGCCGGAATGGCCGTCTTTCTTCTCTCTGCTCTCCGTCTTCTGTCCATGCTGGAGGGGTGACATCCCGCAAAAAGATGCCCACGATCTGCCAGGGCCGTTCTTGTGCCAGCTGGACGTAGAGCTCCATGTCCTGCTCACCGGTGTCACCGATGAGGATGAACCTGGAGGAGGGGAAGGCGTCGAGCACCTCGACGACGCCGTGCCGCTTCCGGTCGGCGGCGGAGTCCCAGAGACCGGTGAAAACTGCCGAAGGGGAGTAGTACTTGAGCTTGATGGAGCCTGCAGAGAAGTGTCAGGGAATGATGCTCATAAGGGGATCGGTCAGATGGACGCACCCTGCGGTAGACCGGCTACCTCAAAGAACTCTCTAATGACGGGCAGCAGCTCATATGGTGAGTTTGACTGCCTCACATCAGCCGTCGAATGAGGAATGAAGGAAAGTGCAGTACTGACCACATAATGGAACCCAACTCCCCACTGCTCCATCTCCCTGTACCATTCTCCCACTCCATCCAGTACGAGTTCATCCAGATGCCTCACGAACACATTATGGAACACTTGTTTAGCGCCGAGCAGGACACCGGTGTGCTTGACCGTGTCGTCGATGTCGGAGATGACTCTGAGCGCGGGGGAGGGAGGGAGAGCATATTCGAGGGGAGGGCTTTGTTGTGTTGGGTGAGGGGCTTGGGTTGGATCGGGTGCGAAACTGGGGATAGGAGGGAGGGGGACGACCTCAGCACGGACTTCGATGTTGCTTAGGCGGGAGAGGTCGACCCCTGCTTTGCGTAGGGCTGAGGTGAGAGTTGTCCAGGGAACCCGTAGACGCTCGTCGAAGTACCCGTTCGAGTTTGTTGTCACTTCCTTTTCGAGCAGCTTTATAGGTGCTTTGGAGGAGGAGAGATTGGCGAGTACCGTGCTGGGGGAGTCGGACTTTTCTGTTGCTGGGGGAGGAGGCGGAAGTGAAATGGTGAGTTTGACTTTGCGCAAGGAGAGCGAGCTGGCCCAGAAGGGCTGCAGGCGGGCTTCAAGGTTCGCGTGGAGGGTACGCAGTTCGCTAGAGGGGAGGTCGGCGAAGGAGGCGCTTGATATACTCGTAGATTTCCGTGTGGGGCCGAGGCTTGGTGATGGCTGGCGGTGTGGGCCAAGGCGGGGGGAACGGGTAGGGCCGAGGGAGGGAGAGGAGAGGGGCGAGGGCGCGCGGGGGGAGTGGACGTGGTGTGCGTGGTGGACTGGGGTGGGATTGAGTGGTTTGGGAAGGGAGAGAGAGGGGATGGAGGACAGCGAGGCAGGCTTTAGAGGGATGGGTGGGGGAGCGGTACGTTCGGAGTAGTCGACAGGGGAGAGTGAGATGCTCGGCGTCGTCTTATCATTCTCGTGCTCTAGGACTAGTGCACCAGCAGAAGTGGGAGTAGGAGTAAGTAAGTCCAACTCGAGAGGCTCCTGACTTGGGCTAGGGAGGGGATCCTTCCCGACCCAGTTGTTGCTCGTAAAGTACCCTCCGTCGTCCTTGCTCGCTCCGGCAGGGGAATCGAGGTTGATCAAGTCCGCATCCTCCGGTTCTTCGGAGATGATCGCCCTTAAGAGAGGCGACATGAGCGGACTCGCCGTTCCGCTTGGGGGGGTACTGCCGCCCTCGAAGCTCCTCAGGCTTGCGCTCTCGCTCCCTGATCCGCTGCCTGGGGTCGGCAGGCGGGGGAGGGAAGAGAAAGACCGTGCGAGGCGCATGAACGCGCGCTGGGCTCTTGTTGCCTGCTCTGGGGGTCGCATGGACAGAAAATACCCAGAGACCTTGAGCTCGACATCGAAAGGTTCTTGGGCATCCTTCTTCTGGCTCGCAGTCGTCCTGCTGTGAGAAGTGCACCGAGCAGCCCAACCGGGGAAGAGCCAAACTCGCTCAGTACCCCTGAGCTCCTCCTGCCTCCTGCGCCTCCTGTCTCTCGTCCACTCATCCCACGTTTGACGCTTCCTGACCACCCACCCCTGAACGGACTCGTTCTCTGGTGCGTCGTCGTCCCTCGCCAACTGACCCGCCAAATCTCTAGCGCTGCTCACCGCACTCTTCATTCTCCCACTGACGTCAGCGTATGCCGCCCGGTAGTCTTTCTGGGCCAGATAGTCTTTCGTAGCGGAAAAGAGGGATTTGGCGCTTGAGATGCGCGCCTGCACAGCTGGGCGCCGAAGCTGGGCTTTGGCGGCGGCGATGAAGTGGGGAGTGCGCATTTCCGAGTTCTGTGAAGAGGATGTGTAGGAGGAATTCATGATGTCGTGTAGACGGTGGTGGTGGTGGTTGAAGAAGGAGAGGTTAGAGCGTGCATTAGTGTGAACATAGGGAGCGAGATAGGGCGGTATGAACTACATATGGGGACGTCAACTTGATAGAACGGAAAAATGGACGGAATCACAACGAACCGAAGAACGTGCGTACTTTTTATCCAATGATAAACAATTAGACAATAAATTAAAATCATTGAAATATTGGAAACGTTACTGGTTGAGAGGAAAGAGAATGTGGTCTATTGGCATTCCATGCAGTTGGGTTGTCATTACTAGTCGAGGAGTACTTCTTTTTGGAATACTTCTTGCTTACGAATGAACTCCCTAACAAGAAATCAACAATGATCACATCAACCCATTGAAAACAAATACAATCATTATCAGTAACAATCAACCCTGGAAAGCTATACCCTTCACACTCGTCTCCGCTCTTCCACCAGCAGCGTACCCCGTCCCCTCACGATTAAGCATCACCACCCCCTTCTCCCCCGCCTTGCCCTCGCACACCACACACTGCCCAGAGGGGCGAACGAGCTCGGAAATACACGTCTTACAGATGACGTGGCCGCAAGATTTGACCACGCTTGCTTGGGATGATGCACCAAGTGTCTTCTTGCATGACGGGCAGATGTATACGTCTTCGGCCTTGCTCTTCCCCTCCCCATTCCCGTTTCCAGTGCTACCCCCACTCCCATTCCCGTCGGCCACCCGCTCAACAGTAAACAGGACCGGAATAAGCCCCTTAAGAGTCATCCGATGCCCCGGCATCCCAGCACGACACATCGTCTCCATCTTAATCTCCCTCAGCGGCCCAACAGGCGCATCAGGCGTAAGCGAAGGCAGCCAAAAGTCGGGCAGCTTCGGCCGTCGAGCCTCGGATTGCTCTGCTTCTATTTGCTTTAGAGCGGCGGCTTCGGCTTCGGCAGCCATGTGCTCTACGTCTGTGCTGGAGAGGTCGAATTTCCGTTTAGTGCCTCTAGCTACAAGAGCGTAAGTACCTCAACCAGTCATCGAACGATCACGAACGTTCGGCACCATCAGACACTGGATTAGCAGTTTTACTCCCACCAATGCCCACTTGACTCATCTCAAACTCCCTCACCACTCTCTCCCTAGCCCTTTCGCGTGCTCGCAGCCTCTCAGCCTCTTCCTCCCTCTCCCACTCCCCTACTCTCTTCTCCCAGCGCTTCATCTCCTTCTTCTGCGCTACCAAATCCTCCAGCACACATTCCCTACAATACAGGTGCCCCTGCGAACAGCAGACAGGATCCCTTGCCCGAGAAAGGCAGAGCGAGCATGCGGAGAAGGGGCGCATGCTGTCCACTCCTAGCCGCTGGCGTTTTGTACCATAGTCGAGTTTCTTATATTCGGCATAGGAGAATACAGACGAGGCGGTGTTGTTCTTGCTGTGTGAGCGAGTCATGTCGTCGTCGTCGTCGTTGACAGCGAGCAGAGTGCGGAAACGATGAGCAGAGACCCCTAAGCCGGAGATGATGTTTGGTTGACTCTCGGCTCCGGGATGGTGGCGCCCGAGTCATGAAATTTCGAAGAGACGCACAAGAGAAAGTGCAGCTCAAACATAAAAGTGCATGAGAGTCCTCTCTCTCGCACATCTTCCACCAGCTGTACATCGTCTTATCCAACCTACTAGACAAAGGGGCTGCTTTATTAGGATGGCTACTTCTGTTCCTACCACGAGCGTCAAGAAAGATGCGCATCCGTTCAATAGGGAAACACTAGAGGGCTTGCTTGCAAAACGCTTCTTCTACACGCGCGCGTTCGAGATATATGGCGGTAAGCGTAAGAGGCAGGCTGCTGTGGTAGGTGCTGATTTGAACAGGTGTCGCTGGGTTGTACGACTATGGCCCGCCTGGATCTGCCCTTCAAGCGAATATCATCGAGTTCTGGCGCAAGCACTTTATCATCGAGGAAGAGATGCTCGAGCTAGACACGACGATCATGACAGTCTCCGATGTGCTCAAGACTTCCGGCCACGTGGACAAGTTCACGGACTGGATGGTCAAGGACGTCAAGACTGGTGACGTCCTCCGCGCGGACCACCTCGTAGAGGGAGTACTCGAAGCTCGCCTGAAGGGGGACAAGGAGGCTCGTGGGCTGAAGGCGCAAGTCGCTCCTGTAACGGACGCGGATAAGAAGAAGAAACCCAAGAAGAACATGAAGAGCGTTGCTGTTCAGCTCCCAGACGACGTCGTAGCGCTGTATGAGAGCACCCTGGCGCAGATCGACAACTACACCGGGGCTCAGCTGGGTGAGCTCATCCGCACCCAATCTATCCTCAACCCCGACACGGGAAACGAAGTTGGCGAGCCAGTCGAGTTCAACCTCATGTTCGAATCGTCTATCGGTCCTACCGGGCAGATCAAGGGCTACCTCCGGCCCGAAACTGCCCAGGGCCACTTTGTCAACTTTTCCCGTTTGCTGGAGTTCAACTACGGTCGCGTGCCATTCGCTTCTGCTCAGATTGGGAGGAGCTTCAGGAACGAGATCTCCCCTCGGGCCGGGCTGCTTCGAGTTCGCGAGTTCACGATGGCTGAGATTGAGCACTTTGTCGACCCGCTTGATAAGCGCCATGCGAGGTTCGACGAGGCCAAAGACATCGTTGTCGGTTTCCTGCCCAAGGGTGTGCAGGAAAGTGGGCGCACAGAGATCATCAAGATGACGATCGGTGAGGCAGTCGCTCAGAAGATCGTGGACAACGAAACGCTAGGCTACTTCCTCGGCCGTATCTACCTCTTCCTCACTCGTATCGGTATCAACCCCGCCCGTCTCCGTTTCCGCCAGCACATGAAGAACGAAATGGCGCACTACGCCGCAGACTGCTGGGATGCCGAGATCCACACGAGCTACGGGTGGATCGAGTGTGTTGGGTGTGCGGACCGGTCCGCATATGACCTCTCCGTGCACTCGAAGAAGACCGGCCAGAAACTCGTCGTCAGGCAGGCTCTGCCAGATCCGATCATCGTCGAGCGGTGGACGGCGGAGATTGAGAAGAAATTGTTTGGTCCGAGGTTCAAGAAGGACGCAAAGGCCGTTGAGGACGCCATTATGGCGCTAGATGAGCCACGTCTTGTCCTTTTGAACGGGGAGTTGGTGAAGGGGTGCGTATCTTCCCAACACTGTTTGACAGCATCCTGAAATATGACCAGCCCGACCAAGTTGAAGCTCGATGACGGTCGCGAGTTTGAGATCACGTCCGACCTTTTGACTATCCAGAAGAAGACGTTTAAGGAGACCGGTGCGTAGTGAAAGTCTCCTCATGAATTCCTGCTAAGTTGTCTGTCTGTCTAGTGCGCGAATTCACGCCGAACGTCATCGAGCCCTCATTCGGCCTTGGCCGGATCCTCTACTCCCTTCTCGAACACGTCTTCTGGTGCAGAGAATCCGACGAGGCCCGCGGTGTCCTCTCTCTTCCCTCCGTCGTTGCCCCTATCAAGGCTCTGATCGTGCCGATCAGCTCCAATGAGGTGTTCACGCCTTTCATCCGTCAGATTTGTAAGGTGTCTTCGCTGTAGTGTCCTTCATGTTCTGACGCACGATACAGCTGCTCAATTAAGAAAGGCTGGTGTGGCCTGCCGCGTGGACGACTCCAGCGCGTCGATCGGCAAGCGGTATTCTCGTAACGACGAGCTTGGCACGCCTTTCGGCATCACAGTCGACTTTGCCAGTATGTGACTCTCCCCTCTGATGAGTCTGTATTGATCGCACCACAGCCGTGCAAAATGGCACTCTCACCCTTCGTGAGCGTGACACAACCGATCAGCGTATCGGTAAGACTGAGGAAGTCATCTCGCTCGTCATTGATCTTGTTGATGGGAGAATCGATTGGGCGCAGGCATGTGAGAAGTTACCCGCGTACACGGGTGTGCAGGATGTAGAATAGATGGAGGAACACAATACGCATTTAATACATCTGACCAATCCAAGTTGCACCTATCCGTTTGAAAACAACGGGAAAAGAATGTATCTCACTTGGGAATCTCTCGTTGAGGTGTCATGACGAACTGGAATGGCTTAGGATGCCTGTAGCGCGGATTAGTGTGACGAACGGTATTAATGGAATGCACTTACAAAAGGATGTTCCCGTCGATATCTTCAGGTGAAGGGGTAATCGTTTTACCGTCTGCATCTGTGGCTTTCTCGAAATGATAGGCCCATAACAAGTTCGATATAGCCAAAAACAACAGATCTCGAGCGAAATTTCTACCAGGGCAGATTCGACGACCGAAACCGAATACAGGAGGGTCTGGAGCAGGAGGGTCCGCTAAGAATCTTTCTGGCCTAAAGACGTCATAGTCCGGGTAAACCGCTGGATCTCGGCACATGTTCCTGTATTTGTCAGTCCACAATAATTCAGGACCACGTGAACTGTTTCACCATTGATTGTAAAAGATATACGTGCCCTTCTGGACGCGATATCCCTTGTATTCGAAGTCCTGGACATGACAGGTCAGTGTCAGGCGGTTTCTTGTTGATAGGACCTAACCTCTGAGGCCATGTGTGGGAGGGCTGGTGAATACTGCTCAGCTCTGTTCTGCTACAGTATCTTATGACTTACCAGCCGGAAGCACAGGTCTCCATCGAAGAACTTCTTTCATGACTGCCATGACATACGGCATCTTGATCCTGTGTTCAAACGTCGGAGGACTGTCTCCTGCAACCGCGCGGACTTCGTCTTGCGCCCGTTGATATGCTTCAGGAAACAGAACCATCGCCATGATGAACCAATGTAGAGAATAAGGCGTCTATCCCACAGTCAGACACGTTTTCCAATAATACTACAAGAATTTCGTACAGTCTCGACGCCTGCACCACTATGAAACACATGAGCGAATGTCACAAGGATAGCGTACAACTTACTAGAGAGCAAAGGATGTCCATGCGATCTCCGCGTCCGAAATTCCCTCTGTCCTGTCTCGCATACGCATGCAGCTGGCCACGAATCCCGAATCACTCTGGTACTAGTCAGAGAGTGCAACAAACTGGTGCCGAGAAGCAGTGCTCTGTACCTGTCCGGTGAGCCCAGGCTGAGCCATCTCCTTTAACAACTTATCGTGCTCATTGAAGTATCGGGTTCCAAACTGCTTCCACGGACTGATGCTTTCCGGCAGAATGCCAAGCACGGGAAACAAGTTAATGATGAACGTGGCCGGGGACATTGCATCTCCAAGCACTTCTAGCATTTCCCATACTTTGTGAATGTTCTGTTTGACGTTTGCTCCGCCTGACCCAGGGCCATACATAGCTTCGTAGGTCAAGGCTCCACTGAACTGCATGAGCTCATCTGGAATTTTCAATGGATCGATGTTGGAGAGCTGTCTAAGTAACTTCGCTGTCGCAAGCTCATAGACACCGCGGTACTGTTCAAGTGCGCGAACGTTGAAGTTTTCATGGGCCAAGCGCCGGCATCGTCGCCAGCTGTTTATGTAGGGTGAACAAAACAAGTGGCACGTACAGGCACAGTTCTTACCGATCACCATAGTTATCCAGTGAGAAAGCCATATGTCGCAGCATATAGATAGCCTGTTTTCGTGTGAGAATGACAACATACAGATTGGGAGATCAGACCATTGGAAGTGCTGGTCTGTCGGCTGTCTGCAAGCTCATCTTGTCCAGGATATCGACAGCAATGTCAGTGCGGGTGATGACCAGGAACTTCTGGCCGACAGCGGAAAGCATGAACCAACCATCGTAGAGCTTGCTCCATTCATCGAACTTGCGGAAGACGAACTTTGACGGCAGTTCGAGGGCAGAGCCGAGGAGCGGTAGTCCGCGAGGTCCAGGGGGGGAGGACACGGCCGGACGCCGGAGAATGAGCAGCAGGCAGGCAAACAACCCGGCGGCAAGGTAAAGAGAGTTCAACTCCATAGTCTAACTGTGTATTCTGGAGGGGACATTCTGGTGCGCAGCTATGTATGTTGCCTTTAAGTAGTTTCTGGGCCGGCATGAATGCGGTCGCGGTATCGGCCAGTCCAAATTGGTGGCAGTAAGTACTTCACGCCAGCACAGCACCGTCAATTGCACTTACACATGCTTACACGGGAGAAGAATGATCGAGCTTCCCCGAAACGCCCAAGTCTGGTGAATTCGTAGAATGAATTAATGCTATCCAGCCCTGACAAGCGTAACATGTGACAGGTGCTTAAAATTGAAGAATCCTGGCAACCCTTTGAATTGCATCGTGTGAAGGGGCACAAATTTATTTAGGCAAGGGAAATTCCTGGCACCTAGCCGAAATTCGATCGTTTAGCTGTGCAGAAGTACACGAGCCCTGAACCCTTACGTGATGCCAAGGGAAAATGGACGGGATCAAAGCAACACGTTTCCATAGCGTTTCCTCAATCAGGGTTTTGGTACCCATCCAATCAGAACTAGAAGCAACAGCTTTCTTGGCTTCTTCACTGTACGTTTCTATAATGCGCTGCACTGCGGACTGAGAGAGGAAGGACGAGGCACGCCACGTCAAGCAGATTGATGGAGTAGGTTGTTGCAATAGGAGGGGAGCGTCTGCATGCACCCGCATAAGCTGGGCAATTCCTACGTCCATAACGTAGGGACGGGCGAAAAAGCGCCTATGCTCACTCATGCAACTGATCAGTGCATCGACAAGGGTGTGACGGTTGTTGATGACATTTTTAATTCAAGGTAGGATCAGGATTGCGTAGCGGTTGGTGCGTCAATGGCAACGGTGAAGACCTGTAGCGCTGTGCCGTTCCAGGTCGTCGTGATCGAGGGGAGTGAGCCGAGGCATCTGAGTTCCGAAGGAATTTTGGCAGTTGTCCAGGTTGGTGGTGAAGGAACCGTTCACGCAAGGGTGTAGATTGGAGGAGGGAACACGAATTGCGCACTGAATACATGTGACATAGTCAAGCCCATCCAAAAACAACGTGAGATAAATGTGTGGTCACTGGGGAATCTCTCGTCGAGGCGTCATGATGAACTGGAACGGCTTAGGATGCCTACCGCGCAAATTAGTGTAACAAACGGTATCAAAGTGATGCACTTACAAAAGGATGTTCCCGTCGATATCTTCAGGTGAAGGGGTAATCGTTTTACCGTCTGCATCTGTGGCTTTCTCGAAATGATAGGCCCATAACAAGTTCGATATAGCCAAAAACAACAGATCTCGAGCGAAATTTCTACCAGGGCAGATTCGACGACCGAAACCGAATACAGGAGGGTCTGGAGCAGGAGGGTCCGCTAAGAATCTTTCTGGCCTAAAGACGTCATAGTCCGGGTAAACCGCTGGATCTCGGCACATGTTCCTGTATTTGTCAGTCCACGATAATTCAGGACCATGTGAACTGTTTCACCATTGATTATAAAAGATATATGTCCCTTTCTCGATGCGATATCCATTGTAATGGAAGTCCTGAACATGACAGGTCAGAATCAAGCAGTCCCTCCTTTGTGGAAACGGACTTGGGACGCCGTGTGAGGAAGAGCTGGTGAATACTACTCAGCTCTGTTCTGCTGCAGTATCTTATGACTCACCAGCCGGAAGTACGGGTCTCCATCGAAGAACTTCTTTCATGACTGCCATAACATACGGCATCTTGCTCCGATGTTCAAACGTGGGGGGACTGTCTCCTGCAACCGTGCGGACTTCATCTTGCGCCCCGTTGATATGCTTCAGGAAACAGAACCATCGCCATGATGAACCAATGTGGAGAATAAGGCGTCTATCCCACAGTCAGACACGTTTTCCAATATACTACAAGGATTTCGTACAGTCTCGACGCCTGCACCGCTATGAAACACATGAGCGAATGTCATAAGGACAGGGTGCGACTTACTAGAGAGCAAAGGATGTCCATGCGATCTCCGCGTCCGAAATTCCCTCTGTCCTGTCACGCATACGCATGCAGCTGGCCACGAATCCCGAATCACTCTGGTACTAGTCAGAGAGTGCAACAAACTGGTGCCGAGAAGCAGTGCTCTGTACCTGTCCGGTGAGCCCAGGCTGAGCCATCTCCATCAAGAACCTGTCGTGTTCATTGAAATACCGAGTTCCGTACTGCTTCCACGGGCTGATGCGTTCCGGCAGCATTCCAAGTGCGGGAATCAGGTTGATGATGAACTTAGCAGGAGACATGGCATCTCCAAGTGTCTCGGCCATTTCCCACACTTTGCGAATGTTCTGTTTAACGTTTTCTCCGCCTGATTCGGGACCATACATAGCTTCGTAGGTCAAGGTTCCGCTGAACTGCAGTAGTTCCTCTGGAACTTTCAATGGATCGATGTTGGAAAGTTGCCGAAGTAGCTTGGCTGTTCCAAGCTCATAGATACCGTGGTACTGGTCAAGCGCACGGATGTTGAAGTTTTCATGGGCCAACCGTCGGCATCGCCGCCACCTAGTTATGACGGTTAAAGCGATCAATGATGCGAACAGCCGCAATTCTCACCGATCACCATAGTTCTCGAGAGTAAATGCTATATGTCGGGCCATATAGATAGCCTAGGTCTTCCTTAAGTCGAGGAGCAATATAGATCAGGAGAGTGGCAGACCATTGGAACTGTTGGTCTATCAGCTGTCTGCGTGCCCATCTTTTCCAAGATATCGACAGCGATGTCGTAGTTGGTGATGACCAGAAACTTTTGACCGATTGCGGAAAACACAAACCAACCATCGTACAGCTTGCTCCATTCATTGAATTTGCGAAAGGGGAACTTTGACGGGAGCTCTAGGGCTGAGCCAAGCAGCGGTACGCCGCGAGGTCCGGGTGGAGACGCATCGGCCCGACGTCGGAGAATGAGCAGGCACGCGATCAACCCCGCAGCAATAAAAAACAAGTTCAACGGCATAGGTTTGTCTGGAGTTTCAGAATAGACGTCAGCTGTGGAGACTGGTCGTCTATAAGTAGTTGTAGCGTCAGCATATGCGTGCCGCACCGGTCAGTTCAAATCACTCACTGCAAGGGTGTCCCCAACTGCCCAGCTTGCTAATCGGCTTACACAAAAATGCATGGTCCAGTCGGGCTTCTCTATTTCGACCACCATGCCCGAGTCGCAGGCCCTGAGAGTCTATCAATATGAGAGGCGATACATTAATTGAATGGAAGAACGTGCGCCTGACAACCTACAATCACTGTCTCACCGGGTGAAGGTGGGGGAGCAAACTGCTGGGGCAAGAGAACACGAAGAAACGAAAGTCAACATTCTGTGAGGCGGCGCGCAGAATGAGATGGCAGGGATACTCGCCTCGAGCGGATCCTTTCGAAAGTTACTTGCCCACAGACGCACCGAACTGGGCAGTGCATCAACAACAATAAAACACGCCATTTCTATTGTTGACGGGCGATGGTGGCCAGGCAATATTCGGTGAAGAGGTGGCGCGTCACAGATGTTGCAGGTAGTCTGATCGAGCTGAATGAAGAAAGAGCTCTCCATTGCAATAAGTTACAAGACAGAGAAGTAGAAGTTGGTGGTAAGAAATCGCTCATGCATCCCACTGCACAAGGACAAGCTCCTCAGCCCATAACTCGCTAGACGGCGTACGATCCACGTTCTGACAGCAATCGGCCAGACAGCTGAAGATCATGATGGTACCCCATTCCATGCCATCGGAGCCGCCCTTTAACAGCGCGTCGAGCTCGGCTTGTCGTTCTTCCAGGGTCGGTCTCTTCTTGCTGCTGGAGGATTCGGCTGGTCGCAACAGATTTATGAGATTCGGCATAACTTGACATTCGAAGACCCTCGGACCGCCGCATCGTGGACAAGGTTCTATTGCAGAAGGCTCGTACGCGTGCTTGGTTGGCGCTAGAGGAGCATTGACTGCAAAAGCTGTGCCAGGAGAAATCGCCTGAATTGGGAATAATTGTCGATAAACTGCATCGCGAGACGAGAACGACAGCGGCGTGCCCGACAACTCATATCTAAAAGACAATTAATTAGTAAGTTCCGCATGAAGTGGTACAGCAACCGACCTAAGGACTTGTTCAGCCTCTTCCTGAACCCGGGCGACAAAGCTTTCGAATGTATTGTCGACCTTCTGCATGACTTCATAAAGTTCTTTGCCCCATGTTGCACCTCCAGCACCATCCGTTGGCCGCGCCTCACTGAAAGCTTGTTTAGAAACTGAGATACTGGGCTTGGGGGCTATATATTCATCCACAGTTGAGATATAAAAGGCGCGATACGCAGGCTGGGATAACCAAGCTACGAGGTGCATTCAGCCAGGAAGCAACGCCGAGCGGAGACGGGACTCACCGGGATCTGGCTGGCCTTCGGCACAGGCGGGTGGTGCCGTAGCGCCCGTAACCGAGGATTGGTTGTCCTCACTCTTTTCTTCATCATCATCATCGTCATCTTCATTGACATCATCCGTCCAGGCTTCAGATTCTGGTTGACTATCGCGAGTGGAGGAGTCTTCTGGAGAAGCAGCTGTGCCAAACAAGATGTCCCCCAATCCACCGGTGCCAGACACGTGCTCGGAAACTGTGGTGGGGCTCTGGTAAACAGTGAGCGAAGCGCTCAAGGTTATTGGGAGGTATACATACGGAAAAGGGATTCGCTATCGCATTAGGTTTGGGTTTATCGACAGTAGTGCCGGATGAGGCCTGTCGTGCTTGCTGTCGTTCCAGTTGGCGAGCATATTTTGAATTGTAGCGTAATGATCGATATGCACGCACGCTGACGGCGCATTGGTAATGAAAACGAAGTGTGGAGCAACAGGACTTACCTACCTGCCGCTCTTTCTTTGACATCCTGCCCGGGAACAAGCCCACACGTATAGCACCCGGTCATTGGACGACCCCTCGAACGGACAGAATACGCTGACAAGCATGTTCATGGGGTTGTTGCATTGTTTGCACAGGGTTACTTCTGGGGAAGGGTAGTGGCTTAAACCCAAAAAAGGCTGTATTATTTTCTAAGCTAAGGTGGTTGGTGGGACTGACGGGGAGAGCACATACAGGATGCCCACCGGCGCGAGACACTGTGGGGTCTGCGTCGTCGTATGCGGAATTGAGGGGTCCGTCGGGCACACCCAACAGCACGGACGTGGGTACCTCTCCTCGCTGCTCGTTTTCAGCCTCCGAATCGGAGTCGGACCAGTCTTCGTCGGATGACATCGCAATATCTTGGGTCATTGTAAGCGTGTGCTCAAAACGTGATTCGAGAATGAGAGATCAGAAAAGCATGAATGGTATTTGAAAAGAGTCTCGTCAAACGTCCGCACAGTCGATGACCGACCGTGCGTGTGCGACGTCGGACTCGTCATCTAAGGTGTTCATCCGGAAAGAGAGAGATAAAATGCTGAATAAATGCATACCTGGTTGAGGGAGATGGAGGTGAGAGAGACAGAGCAAAAAGTTGAGTGCATGTTTTTTTTTCCACTGACAGGCAATGGTGGCGTGTGACGCGTCCAGCAAAGCGCGCTGACTAAGGGTCCACTCTTTGTTAGTATTTCAATTGGCGACCCTGCGTCCATTGAACACGTTGTGAGCCTTTTCACAATAATGTCTTTTCGGACAGCAGCACGCATTGCAGTGCGTATGTTGGAAATGAATTAGTTGTGATGCTGATATTCATCTAGTTGGCACCACGCCGAACTTTGGCGTCCACCTTCCTTGCAAACCCTTCCTTCTGCCGTCGTTTCCTGTCAGAGGACCATAGGAAGGCAATCGACGATGTAGGTATCCGCTTTTTGACCAGAGATTGATCTCTGATTCGTGAGCAGGCTGTTCACAAGTATCCACTTGTCTTGTTCATGAAGGGTACTCTAGATCAGCCGCAGTGCGGGTTCTCCCGTGCAGTGTGCCAGATACTCGACGTCCAGGGTGTTCCCCAGGAGAAGATTAAGAGTTTCAACGTGCTGCAGGATGAGGATTTGAGAAATGGCATAAAGGAGTACTCGTGCGTCCAATCTTTCCGTACCCCAGTTGTGTCCTAAGACTATATTGCAGCGAATGGCCAACCATTCCTCAGCTGTACGTGGATGGTGAATTCGTTGGCGGTTGTGACATTGTGCTCAGCAGTAAGCCCGACACGTTCTGCTTGCATGAAGCATACACTAACCTTCAACTAGTGCATCAAAATGGTGAACTTGAGGAACTGCTTGCTAAGCATGGTCTCGTCCCACCGCTGCCAGAGCCAGTGAAGGAGTGAAAGGGGCGCAAATGTATCATGTAGATTTAGAATATGGATACAATGCATCATGAGCTCTTCGTCTCACCTCCATCCTCTGCCTGTGTTCCATTGAACTCGAATGTTCCCTTCTCCACAATCTGTCCACGAGTGACAGGTACGCCCTTTGCAGCCATGATCTCTTCCAATGTCTTATTCTTGCCTCCTTCGGTCCCGTCCTTGAACCAACCCAGATGGTCTGCTATCAAATGTCTAAAATCTGTGGTTAGTCCACACACCACATGAAATCTAATGCATACATACCGGTTATGACAACCTGGACATTCAACCAATACAACACCATGCTCATATGACCTTTTGGAGAAGACGTGGGACGACCTGTGTCCATCACAGCCGGGCGCCGTGCATGTGAAGGTCAGCGATAGTTTCGGTTCGTCTGGATTTGTTTGATAGAATCGTATAGGGTTAGGGCGGTAATAACGGCATACGGGTGGTCGGGGTATGGGCCGCGCTTTGGTTTGTAATAGCACTTTTGCTGTGCGCAGGGCGTGCATGATTGTTACACAGAGAGAAGTACCTAGGCGCCCATCGTGTGCGACGCGCGATCATTCCACTGCAGTGCTCGACACTGAGCCACACGCTCAACCTCGTGTAGCCACGGTGATGTACACATATGGATTATATAGAATGAAGTTATGATAGTACATCGTGATTAATAAGAAAGTGAATTCATGTGAGTGTTTAGGGCATCATACCGCCGTGGGCGGCTGCACTTGAAGGTCGGGCGTTGCCACACTTGCACCGACATCGGTCGTAACGTGCAAATCACCAGGCCGCGACTGAGTGATATGAAGCTCCTCTTGAACAAGGTCATCCACAGTCAATTCTTGTAATATTTGCGTCAGTTGAGGTGGCAACACCAGGTCTTTCTCTGGAACGGGAGGTGCGGTGGGAGTCGTGAAAATATTGAAGCCTTTGAATAAGGGTTGTCGTGGTGGTAAGGGCGGAATTGGAGATGAGGACCGCGGTATTGTTTGTGAATTTACCGGGGCCTCAACGTGCTGCGAGCTGGATATGCTGTCTCTCACAGATGCATCCAAGGTCACCACAGATGAAGTATCTCCTTGCAGCGATGGATCTGGAGATGCTGGCTTCATAACAGGCGATGCGGTACTTCGCCACAGCCTGAGACCCCACCCGGACGCGGACTTTTTCTCTGCGGACGGCGACGGCTTCAGAAGAGATTCTGCATCTTCGTTTAATTCGTCCGTTGGCAATGGGGGTAGACTTAGGCCCTTCAGTGGCTCGATTTGTTCGGGGTTCGGTAACTCCTTGGACTCGGGATCGAGGCCCATCATCTCCCGTAGTGCACGGAGGACGATGTCGCTCGCCTCCTTCGCCTCTTTTGTTTGAGATAGTTCGCGTCGTACAGTTTTCAGTTCTGCTCGCAGAGAAGCGAGTTCTTCTTCCGAAATCAAGACGGGCGGGGACAGGGATGGTAAGATCGACGATGGAGGTGACAGCCCACCCGTCTTTGGGATAGAGGATGTAGGTGGGTCGCTAGGAGTTTGTACAAGGAAAGGAGGGAATGACGAGTAATCAGATGCATCAGGCGTTATGCCAGGATCGGAGAGGGAGGATACGCGGCGATGACCCATGAAAGTGGGGCTGCGAGGCGTAGACGACGTAGAGATTACGGAAGCCCGCTTCGAGAATGTTGAAAAGCCTGGGGTTCGGGAAGTCCCGGTGGTACTCGCAGACGATAGATCGAGTTGTAATGGTTGGAATTGACTGACGCGTCGACTTTCTCTCTCCGACTGCAATCTCATAACGCCTCGTCTTGACTCTTCCACCTTGGATCGCAGCATCGTGATTGACTCGGCATCATCCGTTGCCTTCTCCCTCGCAGCACCCAACTCCAGTGTTATTGTTGAGACCCTTTGCCTCTCTAATTCCAACATTTCCATGACTTGACTGAGCTGTGAATGCAGCTCACTTTGAACGACGTGTGCTTTCCCCAATGCTCTCTCCAATTCGTCTCGTTCATCTGTGAGTTCGGCGAGCGCAGTGCGTTGTTGGATCACTATGCTTGCGAGTACATCTGGATCTAGGACTGTTGGTACAACCGGTTTGGTGTTTGGGACCTCCCCCTGATCTTCATCCTCTGCATCGAGCTGACGCTCCAACTCGAGGGCATGCTCGATCGAGAAGCGCCGATCATCGGGGTCGTGCTTCGCCTCCCCGTCAAATGGAATCGGCAAGGGTGGAGTTAACATTTGACAGGGTGGTGCGTGCACGTCGATTCGAAACTCCCGTTGGAGAGTACGTCGAGATTATGAGAACGGATTGATGAGGGTAGGATGGGAAGCTGTGGTGGGTGCCTGGGGCGCTGCCGCCTGAGGGTCCACGTTCGCACCGTGAAATTAATAACATGTCACTTGCCTGATTGACGCAGTGTTCCTATGAATACACTGACCTCCTCTAGAATGTCAATTCATATCTTCCCCGCTTCTCTCGGCCTCAAAGTTTAAGCTGACAACACAGTATTGCCCTCCACAAACCTTCACCCTTGGTTCTTTGTTACCACGCAACAGCAATCACATGCACCACCAAACTAATACACTCCTCTAATTTCCTCTCTCGCGAGCAATCTTAATATTTGCAAATGAATAAAAGTCCTCAGACTCTCCGAGGCTACAGCGAACGAAACAAAAAAAGAAAGTTCAGACGCCACAGACAGTACTATCTAGAACGCGTTGGACCCGTGCATCTGCTCATAGGACATGTTCTGCGATTTGTCGAAGACGTCCACATCCGTTTCAGATCCTTCCTTCCCACCGCGTTCGATGTCCACATCTTCCTGGTCTACATCCACTGTGCGTGCCACATTGATGTTAATCTTGCGCATGGGGTAGCGTGCACTTGTGCCTCCGATTGTGGCACGGCCAATTTCCTGCGTTGGTGCCTGCTGGGACCCGCTCTTGCTGAGCCCCAGACCAACGCGGACAATGATGAGGCAAAAGGTGCATCCCTACGGAACTTGTCTCAGAAATGAAAGCGCAGTGGAGAAGAGGATAGACAGCTTACGATGTTGGGGACAAGCTAAATGACACGACATTAGTCAACTCAGCATTTGCATCAGGGGAAAAGAAAACGCTTACGATGTCAAGACAGATGTACTGGGCGAAACTTCCAGACGCATAGGTTGCCAGGAGGCAAAGCAAATTGGCACTGTAAAGGGCACCTGATTCCAGGATAACGGCGATCACTGGCCACAGGCTGTTGCTTCCCAAATGCCCCGCACCCAAGTTGACCCTCCAGATGCGCCACACAATCAGGAGGGTGGTCAGCACGTTTTGTGCTAAGGAAATACTGAAGAATGAAGTAGCCTGATACCGTGACCGTCATCAGTATAAGTGTATGATATAAGAACCCACATACCCATGCAGCGATGCCGCTAGCGAAGAGTCCAGACCCTTTGAGAGAGGCGATAGCAACTTCGATTCCAATACCCGATGCTGCGCAGCATAAGACAAGTCTCAGACCGAAATGGAAAACAACGTACTCAAGCTGCCTGCCAGAAGTAGCATAGGCAGTATGCAGATCCAAATATTCCTTGACCACACCATGTATAAGCGGTAGATCTGCAAAGAATATACTTTAAGAACCTTCAAGTTCATCTTGGGAAACTACGACGATACTTACAAAGAGAGAATCGGCCACGGCAGTGAGCGCGATATACACTCCAGTGCGGAAAACTTCCTTCCTAGTAAGATCATGAGGTACGGCGTTACATGCACCAGAAAAAACGGCACATTACCATTGAGTCAAGTCTCCCAGATAAGCCGTGGGGTTTGCCTCATGAAACAAAGCATCCATGATCCTCGACCAACTGACAGCAAAATTGATGGTTATGAAGACAAACATGGTGCATGCTGTAGCCAAAAATGCCACGTTGGTTGTGGTTGTCTTCTTCTTTTGAGTTAGGACATAGCATGTTGCCCCGAAAAGCACCAAGAACATGCCTAGTAGAAAAGATAAGCTGAAGTTGTACTCTACACCTTGATACTCACCATATACGATTGCTTGGCAGATAACACTAACAAGAATGGCAACCTCAAGTGGTAGCGCAACAGCTGACATGTGAAAAGTCTCTCGAGAGAAAGGGGGAACTGACGAAAGGAGGGAGATATTCCGGGGGGTTGTCCACTGTCCGAAATGCGGTAACTCGCCCCTCATATACGGAAACACGGCAACAGCGGGCGAAAAAACGGGAGTGCAGAGAAGCACGAAAATGTGGGCTGAGAACCATGATAGTGCTGGTCATCCCAGCAACAGACCGTGAGAGCAAGTTCGGTCTCAGATCCTGGCATGACCCGTTGATATGTGAACTTTTGGACATGATCTTCCAGAAGTATGCAATAAGCAAGCAATATGGATATGAAAAAAGCTTTTTTTTGGTATTGTGGGGAGGCGATCAACTGTGGTGCGGTCACCGAAGACAAGAAGCACGGAGCGCACATGGCCTAACGGAAGATGGGACCCTCATCGATTGCCCGCGGTATGGCGCAGGGTTACGTGTGGGCACCCTGTTGATTGTATTGGTTTTTGAATTGCAGCTGCCGTGGACTTGTGCTCACCATTGAGTCTGCACGCCTTTACCCCAAGCTGTATGTAATGTGTTAGGGTAAGGAGGCTAGCACCCTCAGTTGAGTCACCAGTGAAAGGGTCAACATCCTTGTTGGCAACCGCAAAAATTAACTGTCATTGATATCAGTCAAGAGAAAGAGCACATTCTGCTGACCTTGCCACAATAATGAGCGTTAGAAATTTGGCCCCGGGTACCCAGTCGGGTACCGGGGCTGCACAGCAACAGGAAGGTTCTCCGGAAGTTTTCCGAAGCTGATGGAGAAGAAGGGGTGTATTTGGCGCGGCGGTATGAATGGAGGCTCGGACGCAGCATGGATCGTTAGACGACTCCAGGGGATTCGGAGAACTGAGGGGCGTTGATCCAGATAGAGGTGTTAGCAATGTTCGATTGAAGAAGTTGTTGGAAACAGAACACCTCGCGAAGTCCAATGTCATTGCGACAGGTGCTTAAAAGCGATGTACTCGGATCTTTCAGGTAAATTACCGGTCGTTAATGATCGATACGCCGCAACGACAGTTCTTGCGAAGCAGTTCGACAACACACACGACATGACCACGGTTTCTACGATAGAACGCGGCGCCCTGGCCCCAAACCTTGGAGCGAATGCATGAGACTCTGGTTGGTACAGGAACGGGTGTGCCACAGACTGCGCATGGAGAAGGGGAGTCAAAATTTGGCAAGTGCAATGAAGAGAAAAGATATTAATGTAAGAAGTTGATTGAAGAGGTACGGCCATCGTGGATGGTTAGCTCCCGAGCACGTGCTGCCCTGTGCTTGGCGGAGAGAGGGCGCCGAGTGGCTGTGAAGCGGGAGTAGTTAGTAATATCGAGATTGAAGCACGCGACCCTGTAGTACATCAATGCAGTGCAAATGAACGTATATATAAGTCCGGTGAATATTAATTGCAATTGGTCACTCCGACCGGAAAGCGCCGCCTTCTACAGTATAGTTGCCCCGACTTGCACTGCAGATATACCCGTTGCTGAATAGGTTGCTGATCAAGGTATTGCTGCAGCTGCTGCGACTCCCGCTTTGAGCCAGTGCTTCAAGTGTTTCATCCCATGTTTCCACATCCAAACCTGGGTTGCCAGTCAGGTATGCGGTGCGCCCATTCTGAAACTGGGTACATATATCCACTCGCATGAAGCGCACAACGTCCATCACCTTCTCTCATCTCATCCCTCGTCTGCTGGTCAGACAAGTACCCCTAATTTTGAAGACACACATCCCTCCCAAACCCACGACATGATGCCCATTCCTCGTTCTCCGCTGGCGACCTCCGCTACCAAACTGTCGTCCCCTCGATTCACCCGGACAATTTCGACGGTTCGACCTAGCGTTCTGCAGCTCAGGTCACCTTCCGATCCCGCGATCAAGACTTACTACGGTCACCTGCCTTCTATTCTTTCTCCCACACTGCTCAGCCCTCCACTTGCTTCTCCTCCCTCTCCAGCCTTCGCACTTGAGGTTCGGTCTCCCCGACTCGGGAGACACCCCGATATCTATTCTTTATCGCCACACACACCTTCGATTGCTTCTCTATTGTCGCCAGCAAGGTCCTGCTTGAAGGGCGACTCAACAAGGAACATTCCGGACATTGACTTAACAGCTGTTCCCGCATCGCCAGAGAGGACAGTCACACAAGCCACTTTCCAGGCGGCAGAGATGGAGCGCCGCGAACAACGCCCCCAAATAAAACTTCAGACGGAGGGTTTCTTGCAAGCGCCTTTCATGTCACCCACCACACCGCGCAGCGGACGCACCCCCCGAAGCACTCGCACACCAAAACACGTGGCCATTAGCCCAATCGTTTTGGTGGCAAACGAACCCAGCCCACCGAATCCGATGTCGGCTTTGACTCGCAAACTAGAAAAGCTGCAAGTACACCGGATGGAGGCGGATGAGGAGGCAGCAGGAGACAAGTACACACTGGGGATGAGGAGAGGGACGCCGGTTACCACGCCGTGTGTGGAGCGCTTCGAGGATGCATTCTGAGCAAGTTTGGTAGTCGCATTTCGACGCTGTGGAAACCGCAGTAGCTATCTATTCAAACAACACATTCTCTACCGTAGTTTAACGTTACGTCTACTTCGTATTGATTTACGGTTCAACAATGGGCTCTTACATGACAGTGACAAGTTGTCTGCAAATTAAGTCAGTAGCTCGGTGATCCATCTGGGATTCACGTACACGTTTGGTCGGATATAAGGGAGGCTTTCTTGGCGATGCTGCAAGGATGTGTCAGCCGGACGCCGAAACCAGGGAACCCACAAAGTGCTTGCATTTGTGGCCGCCTCAAACGCACACGCAAACTTGATGATGGTCGCCTCGTCAAACCTTCTACTGTAGAACGACAGTCCAAATGGCATGTTCGGAGCCAAGGACACGAGCTAGGAAGAGTATCAGCACATGAACCCAGTCTTACAGAATTTTACTCACGGTGTTCCTAGAATTCCAGGTCACGTTCGTCGTGGGCGGATAGTATCCAAGGGGAACGCTGATGATTGGGTAGCCTGTTAGAAGCTGTAAGGTACTGCGCCCCTTTGATAACAACATAATACCAGCAATTGAAGCATACCCTGGAGACTGCGAGCTGGGGATAATCAACGCGTCGAGCCCATTTTGTTCCAGGGCACCGAGAATGGCTATCTTGATGCCTGAGTGATGCAGAATGACATGTCAATAATGTACTCACTAGCGTTAGATCCATAGTAATACTGAGCTTCCAGACCCGTGTAATACGCCGAATCCCCGATCTTAATTGTGAGGTTCGCGTCCTGCTGCCAAGTGACGACATTGCGGTCAGGCTTTAACCAAGTCAGCAATTATCCGGTGCATCAACTCGTTTGACAAACATAATCTTCTGCTGGGTAATTCATGGTGAAATTGATCAAATCGTTGATGTTATGGATATTGGTGGGGTTGTAGGTCAGTCCATTGAAGTAGTTAGCGATGTCCGCAACGAAGTCGGCGCCGACCACAGGATCGGTAGAGTACTGTATGCGGGTCAGTTACTAATGTTCCAACGCAAAGTATGCGAACGTACTCCGGCACCGCTGAAGTTCCTGTAACCTGCAATATAACATCAGAGCACGTCCGGAAACCGGCTGGCTGCACCTCAGCCCCACACGACACCTGAACTCACCTGCTAGATCTGGAAAGTCGGCCCTGGACGCACATTTAGCGCTGCATCTATGGAAATGCTGCTTGAAACGTACGAATCCGTGATGATTGCACCCAGTCTTCTGAGGACAGCGATGGACGCGTTGAACGCTGCAATCTCAGGGCCGTTAGTCGCTGACGTGCTGATGGCATTGCGTGGGATGCCAATCCTGGCACCTTTGAGTCCATGAGGAGTACATCCAGCGGCGTAGTCCGGGATGTGAGAGAATGGAATGGCAGACGTGTAATTGTCGTACGAATCAACACCTGCAATGACGGACAAGATGTAAGCCGCATCTTTCATCGTCCTAGTCATAGGACCTGGCGTGTCTTGGGTCTGAGAGATAGGTACTATGTTATAGCGACTTGTTAGACCGACAGACTGAAATTGCGTTAGGTCTTGAGATCGCAATTGGAGAAATTGCGCACGGGTTTTATTCCAGTAAGACTGTTCCGATTGGAAGGAGAGATAATGGAGCCAGAAGTTTCTGTTCCAATGGCAGCAGCGGCCAGCCCAATGGAGGACGACACTCCGGAACCGCTACTGGAGCCCGATGGGTCGAGAAGAGGATACCAAGCCGCCGAGGTCTGTCCACCCCGCGACGTCCAGCCTGTCACCATGTGTGAGTGATGTTATGGCTTTTGGTGCCCACCGTACCATTGGTCGAATTGGTGGATCGATAGTTAGCCCACTGAGAAAGATTCGCCCTAGGACGGGGAGAAGCTCAGTGAAGCCCATGCTAGTATTCGACCACACTCACTTGCCAAGGATAATGGCGCCAGCAGCCTTGAGCTTCGCGGCTATGGTAGCGTCGCGGGGTAGCTTACTGCCGAGAAGGGCATAAGAGCCAGCTAGAGCGACAGCTTCAGCACCACGAAGTACGTTCCGGGGCAGATTCAGATACCAGTAGAGTTCATCTTGTCGAAAGTCCCGACATTATCTTTGACGATGATCGGTATTCCATGCAATGGTCTGGAGAACCTATGTTGTCACTCTCAAGCCTGTAATATGGTAGTGGGCGCACCCTCGGACAGTGCCGTTAGCTCTCTCCGCGTCGAGCCCAGCGGCGAGAGTGATGGCATCGGGTTGGTCTCAATGACCGCATGGAGAAGAGGATTCGTTTCTGCAATGCGACCCAAGTATGCCTGATATCTGTTAGATGGGAAATGGTAGTCAGTGCAGTTCTGACGCACCTTGACCAGGTCAACAGCTGTGAATGTGCCATTGCCCATACCCCATTGAAGAGTATCGATATCGGCGAAATAGAGATCTGGAAGCGGCTTTCCTAAGAATGACAGTCAATCAGCTAAGAATGAGTCCAGCTATGTGACAAACCGTTCCTCGGAGAAACTCCATGGGTGGGAACAGAGGCCCCAACTTTGCATGCCAGAGCGAGCAGAGGGAGCAGAAGGGCGGCAAAGTTCAGGACAGCCATAAGATGAACTAAGCGTTGTGTTTAGCACGACCGAAGAACTAATGAATCTCTGGCCGCGATTCATAATGGGCGTGCATGTTCAGCTATATAGCTAGTGGATATCTCATCCACATCAGCCCGCTCGGTTTCCGCCGCCAAAGAGTTCATCATCGAGAAGGATCGTTTAGAGTAGGCAAAGTTGCCTTTTTGAGACCAGAGAACTTGTTTTATGCTTCCACTTGGGCGTGGCAGACGAGATAACGGAAAAAACAGAGTAGGGGACTCAGGTGGAGGACAGACTGCTTATCTTTGCGTCCTTTGATTGGGTAAGCAGCCACAGATTTCCGCCGCAAAGAAAAGCCTCTCATTGTCGGAACGGAAAAGCAATTAATGTCGCGTTCACCATGTGGCAGGGCCTAAGGGAAGGCAATCCAGGAATCTGATGTGGAATTCGGACCGTCACCGTACTGGCCATTGAGGACACAGACCCCTCAGCAGATCCTCGGCGTGTGTTCCATTTTGGCACCATAACCTGTGCGCGGAGGGTCACGTTCAGGCATATACGCCGCCAGGTTGATAGGATAGAATCATACAGCGAAAACAAGTGGCGGGGACAGTCCAGCTCGAGAGGACTCCCGGTGCCGGGGTGCTTCCAAATGCTCGAGTCTGCCACTGGAGCATAGATTTCGAACTCGTAACCCTGTTTTCCAAGAAAAGGCTCCACACCTTCTGGAAGGACCGAAATGTGGAAGCACTTTCTCGGGGGTTGTCAGAAACAGCGTGAATCTCGGTATAGATGGTTTATAGGATGGCCAATGGTAGTGTTTGTGTGATCAAATCTGCAAGTGCAGGACACGAATTGAGAGTAGTGAACACCGAGGTGGCGTTGTTGTGGCAGTGCAGTGCTAACGTGGCGAGTGAGAGTTCATTCCTCCGATGACCCCAATTCGGAAGCAAAGTCGTCAGAATGGCCCTCCGGGCTCAATTTCCCTCGATGACCCCTCCAGCGCGGCGTTATGCCATCTTAAGCCAAAATAAGGCACTCACGCCAATATCTAAAATTTAGGGGTCCTGTAATATTTTTTCGAGAAAAATTTGACAGAAGCATCAGAATAGTAAGGAAAAAAGGGAAAAAAAAAATGTTTTCTTTCCTGTGTACTCTCGGATTTTTGTCTTACTGTTTTTTATGGTAAATTTGGTTGATATTTTGCTCATTTAGGGGTTTTTCATCGTCTTCTTAAGGAGGACCCCTAACTTATTTTTTTCTCAACGACGTTTTTAATTTAGTTTAGGAAGCGCGAATGGATCCCTAACACCGCGCCGGAGGGGTCATCGAGGGAAACTGAGCCCGGAGGGCCATTCTGACGACTTTGCCTCCGAATTGGGGTCATCGGAGGAATTAACTCTGGCGAGTGACCTCATCATCATTTTGCCCCTTTTTCAGCTTCTGTTGATTCCGGCGTGTTACCTTGAGAGAAATCCCTTGAGCGCGTCTCTATCTCCGTCTCTTCCTCCAACAACACGTCCAATCCTTGACTGTTTGATTTCTGCAATGCCTCCAAAAACACCTTCTAAGACGCCAGTGACCAGGGCAGCCTCGGCAAGAATGTCTAGGCAATCTTCTGCTTCTGTCTCAACACCACCACCGCCGGGTCCAAGCGGCAGCCTAAAAGAAGAAATTGACGAGAAGAAACCACTCGTTGATGCCAAACCGACGACTCGTGTGACCAGAAAGCCTCTGGCAGGACCAGAATTCTCCGATAATGTGACATTCGCTGTGAGCTATTGCTTCGCTACACAAGGACATGCTCTTACCATTGCACAGACGCCCAAGTCCAAATCTCCGAATGCCGTTGCTAAGTCGACTACAAAACTAGCACCAAAAAGAAAAGGCAGACCTAAAGTGCGACCTTCACTTCTATCGGTCCTGCTTCGGTTATCGTTCTTAACCCTCGCTGCCTACACATTCCTTTGCCCTATCACATCGCCTACGCCGAATCAACCCATTACTGGGCCCTGCACCCTCTTAGCAAGGGCGCATACCGACATCTACAGTCCCTTCATCAGCCCACATCTGCAGTCTGCGTGGAGTTCTGTTTTGTCACATCCACAAGGTGGTCCCTACGCTCAGCATCTGGAGAATACATTCAACTATGTAGCTCCCTACGTCTCCTCTACCCGAAGTGTCGCCCGTAGCCGACTCATTCCCGTATTCGACAAAGCGCAAGAGCTTATTTTACAGACGTTCACCGAGGCGCATATTGCTGCGAAACCCCATATCGACCCATACCTGACACATGTGTCAGATGTTGTCAATCCATACTGGACACACGCCATCGCATTCCAGCGTCAGCATGTCGGACCTCGGATCCTTGCCCTTCGTGCTCAGACTCAGTATGCCATCCGTACTGCCACGCCTTACGCCTTACGAGCTCGTATTGCTCTCCTGCAAGCATATCAGAAGGTCAAACCACATGTCTATACCGCTTGGCTCTACATTAAGTTTTTTGCAATGAAAGCAAGTGTAGCAATTGCCGACGTTTTCGATGCCCACATCAAGCCGCAGTGGGATATGATAATGAAGGAAGTCGGGCATATTCAAGCGGGCGCAGGAGAAAAGGCATCTCCTGTTATTCAACAAGCTCATGCTACCTTCTCCGTCGCTGCCGAATCCGCAGCATCGATGGCGGCGGCAGCACACACCGAGGCTGCGTCTGTTGTGTCTGTTGCCCATAGCCAGGCTGCAGGTTATGCTGCGGCAGCGCGGGAGTCTGTCCTCGCGGCCGCCTTTGCCGTTCATTCGGTTGCCTCCGAGTACGTTTCCATTGTGCAAGACAAGCTTTCCAGCATCACAAGCGCAGCTCATGCTACTGCGAATGCGGCTGCTGCCACCGCCAGCCAGGAGGCAGCCGACGTAATTACCGATGAGTTTGTGGCTGTTTCGGCCTCAGCAACGCAATATGCCTCGAAAGCCTCTGCGGTTTCAAGCACGTTTTCAATCGCAGCAAGCGCCGTTGTCGACGCTGCATCTGCTGTTTCGGACACACAACCACAAGCTGCGTCACATGTCAATGAAGCTGCTGCAACTTCTTCACCATCAGCGCCTGAGAATGGAGCGTCTGTTGCTGAAGTTATGTCATCGTCACTCAGTGAACACAGTTTCACTCCATCATCCGCGATGTCGCATGCCACAGCTGCTGCAGCCCCAGCCGACGATGCGGAATTGGAAGCACCTGCCCAAATCATGTTCAAGGCGGCATCTATGGTGTCTTCAGCTGCAGACGTTATGCCTGTTGCTTCGGCTACCTCTGATGATGCTGGTCTTGTACCAACATTACTGAATGAGGCGTATCAATCACAGGCTGCATTCGTCGCGTCTCTGGCAGAATCCTCGGCCGCCGCTGCAGCTTCAGTTGCTGGCAAACTGGAACAGCCTTTTGCTCTTCATCAAGACGCACAAGCGGCTGCCGAACTCCTGGGACAGACCACGCCGTCGGAACCATCCACCGAAGCAGATGATCAAGCGGGGGGGGACGAATTTGAATGCTGGTTCACCAGCTTGCTCACAGATCAAACGCCTGATGAAGTTGGCACAGAGACTGTGTCAACGACCCCACCCATAGAAGCAGAGAGTCCTATCACAGTGCCCGACACGTCTTTACCCAAGTACCACCCACCGACTGCCGAGGAACTTGCCCAGAAGAGGAAAGGCATCGAGGATACCCACACCAAGTGGGAGGAAATGCTACATGCCATCGGACAGGGCGCCATTGAGAGGCTGCAACGGGAAATCGAAAGAGCGAGAGAGTCCAGCAGCGACAAGCTTCTTGGAGAAAATGGTGGAGATTGGGGTAGAGACGTGGCCACCTATGAGAAGGATGCTGGACGTGTCGCAGAGAGAGTGGAGCAGTAAGTCACGCATAATAATTTACCCTTAGCGTTAGCTAACTGGGCTGAAGATATGCTCACGAGTTGCACGCTGAAGATCGCCCTGCCCATGAGAAGACGGAAATGTTGCTAAATGTCATCACCAAAGTTCGCGCCCAAGTTGAACGTTGGGCATCGGATATTGAGACTAAGCTGAAAGATTGGTGGGTTGGATCTGAAGCAGGTATTGCTGCCGATGTGAGTAACCTACCATAGAGGATGGGTATCTTTGACACTTTCCCTCGATTAGGTCGACAAAGCTCGACAGGATGTTATGGATATCGCTCACCAAGCTCAGAATGAGCTCGGGATGCAGTATGCATGGTTGGAAGACGTCACTGTGCAAGACTGGACACGGTACCACGCTTTGGTGAACGGTGAGCCGTCAGGCCATTCTCCATGAAACCGCATATTCTAAGCGATAAGCAGAGGCGAAGAGATACGGAAAGACGTACAGTGATCTCATGTCCTTGACCGAGGATTCAGCACTCTACAAGGCTCTAGCCAACTTGACAGCACATATTCAAGATGTCCTCCTTGGCTTTGAAGCACGATTGGCCCTTATTCATCCATTCGCTGATGCACCCGTTTCTGGTGCAGACGACGCTGATTCCTTGGTGTCGCCGGATATCGCCGAGGAAGAGGCACAGGCTCCTTTGTTCATACCAGGTGTCACGGCGCAGGCTGATGCTCTACCCTATCTTCAACGAAGTCAGGAAGAAGTCGAGCATGCCCTCAAAGCAGCGAGTGAGTTGGCCTCCAGGGCGCACCACGCAGTGTCTGCGTCTCCGCCGTTGGTTTATGACTCATTGTCCTCAGATGCTGCCTCAGAATTCACTTCGTCGATTACATCAACTACTTCGGAGCACGCTGTTACTACGGGGTCGCAAGTGTCAAATCCTGTCGAAGCTGAAAGAGGTTTTTCTTTAGTCTTGGATTCTGTGCCATCCGAGATCGGACAGACGTTCACCCAGAGCACTGATTCTATCAAGTCCCCCGCTGAGGCAGAGACCGCTCCACCAGTTCTTGATCGGGCATCTCTTTCGCTCACTTCTGTGGCGTCTAGCATCTCGGATCATCTCAACCGCCAGGAATTATAATTCCCCACCCTATTTCGCTCGTCTCATCCACCGATTATACACAACTGCTTTTATGAGATGACTTTCACGTCGTTTTCGGAGATCCTTAGTACCATACCCTAGTTGATTTCTGTATGATAACAAAATGGTATTGCCATAAAATGAACACCAGGGGAACGGGTAGGGACAGTACCGTAGCACATAGAGGATACACCACAAGAAAAACCTAGGTCGCGATGTAAATGGTAAACTATGCATGTGGCGGCTTCCAGCGCAAATGGCTCTCGTAGAACGTGATTAACTGTAACCATTGTTTAAGTGAGGATGATGTGCCACGCCACTGAACGCAAACGAACCTTCTGTGGACAACGCTGCCTCACAACCGCCGAATCATGCGAAGCTCTCTTCCCATCATCACTGTTAGTCATGTCAGCGCGGCCAACCATCACACGATTAAAACATCGGCTCACAGAGTAAGGTACACACGCAGAGTGCCGTCTCCCTCCTGTTCCACTGTGTCAACCTGTTCAACCAGCTGTTCCCAGTTAGATTCGTGCATGTAGGCTTCCATATTTGGAAGCACGATGGCTTCATCGTCTTCAGCGGCCGTTCCACCGTACGCATCACTCTCTCCTTCATCTTTCTCAACTTTAGGCACCCTCCCACTGGCGTGATGTTTGCCATTCGTCTTTGACTTCTTCAAGGGCCTAGAGTCATCGTCATCGCTGTCAGCCCGAGAGGAATCGACGGCAAACCGCCGCTTTGTACTCGACAGCTTCGGCGGTGCCTTCTCAATGATCTGGATGTCAGAGTCCTCGCTAGGGTATCTGTTGCCTGGAGAAGTCATCAGAAAATGTGACTGCAGGGGATGCTCGAGAACCGTACTTGATTTGCGAGCTCTCGATCCTGACGTCTCCTTCTTCACGCTGGATTCGCGTTTCGTTATCGAGGTCCGTTTCTTCCCGGAGGAAGGGGATTTAGCCCCCTGTGACTTCTTGGGACGTGCTTTCCAGAATTCTTGGATCAATTGCATAGCGTTCCTGTAGATGAAGTCAGATCAACAGACGGGGTATTTCAGAGACAGCGATACCCAGCATCATTCTGGGAAACCCAGCTGTTCTCAGAATCAGGGTAGCCTTTCCAGTGGACAAAATACGCCCATTCGGTCTGTCGACGCGTAGGAGTGAGTACAAACAGTTGTAGCTATACAGAGCGAGGCGTACAGGATTGAACATGCCCATCTCAGCGTCAAGAATAGCCTCGATTTCATATTCTTCCTCATCGTCATCACTGTTTCCTGTCCCATTCTCATCATCCTCCATCCTTTCATCACCCGAGTGTTTGTCCTCCTCATTGCCCTTGGACTGCTTTTCTTTTTCCTCCTCGGAGTCTGCAACAACATCGTTGCGACTTGGTGAGCGCGAGCGAGCCATAGGAGATCAAGGGGAAAGGAGCACAAGGGTTTACGATGGGCGAGATCCCATGTTTTGCGGTCAATAATGGACGAATGCGTTTGCTTCCGTGCGATTGTGGCGAATGGCGAAAACAACAAGAAACTCTGTCCTCAAGAGACTAGTCAACCGAGTCACCATTCCCATGTTCCTTCATCCTGCATGGACAGACTACAATGTTATAAAGTCGTTTTACATGGATCGTGCAACCGTCCACAGAGCACGGATACGGCGTGTGAGTGTAGGACAGGAATCGTCTACTGTATTCGACGAGAAGAAGCGCTCTTCATCGCCCCGGGCTCTGACTCCGGCCACGCTGACGGGGTCCGCCACCCCCACCTCGACCTCCTCTCATAGGACCCCTTGGGATAGTCGGTGGTGGCTTCGTGAAAGCGAAATCGCAGTGTATCTCTTGCTCCAGCAGCGTTGACCCGTCGCAAGCATCAACGGCAGATTTTGCCTCCTTGAATGTGTCGTATTCAATCAGAGCATAGCCCTGGAAGATGTATTTGTGGGATGACGAAGGACACGGAATATATTGGAAATACCTTCACAAAACCTGTCCGACGATCCAGGTTCAAGTGCAAGTTCTTGATCTCACCGAAGTCTGCAAACTTGTCCTGTAGATCTTCTTCCGATGCCTCCTCGTGAACTCCGGTGACGAAAATGATCCATCCTTCCACGGCTAAAGCAAGATATGAACATGGACTCTGGGAATGGGAGGGAACAGTGCGGACATCGCGCGGCTTTTCCGGTGTCACCCTCTCTACCACCCCCAACGTCTATCCTGTCGAACTGTTGTTCCGTGCGGTTGAGTTCGCCAGAGGTGCCTGCCACGACGTGTTTAATTGGTGTACTCCATATTTCGTTTAACGCGTACCTTCTCGAAAGCCGCGTCCCCTGCGCGTAACCGTGCCGTCCTCTGATTTGAGATGCTATGAGCCCGAAAGTAAACGTATTAAGCACGCATATACCTTCATCAAGGATCATTTCATCATCGTGGTCGGACATTTTTAAGCAACTGAACGTTAGAGTGACTTGTTCGTTTGAGGCACCAAGGGAGGGTTTGAATGGGGCAAAAGAGTTAGCCGGGGTTAAATGCATCCGCTCGGCTCCGCCCTCTCATAGAATCGCGTGCAGTAGAGCGACGGCCGTGACCCGAGCTGATCGCCCTCGGCTGGTCCTTGAATTGTGGTCGTGTCCTCTGCGGGCCGTTAGCTAAAGGGCATCACTCATCCACATCCTCTTCTTCCTTTTACCACCAAGGACCGTCTATTAAGACGTCCACTAGCACTGTAATTCACACTACGGGGTATAACGCACCCGCAGGTGTAATATACTCTATCAGGCACCCATATGATTGACATGGACACCGACCCAGGTAAGGACACTAAACACTCTTCGATATTATCAAGAACTAACTCCTAACAACAGATGAGGACGTATGCCGGATATGCGCTGCTCCCGGAGACGCTAGCCAACCGCTATTCCACCCCTGCAAGTGCTCCGGCACCATCAGGTACATCCACCAAGAATGTCTGGCGACATGGCTCGCGCACTCCAAGAAGACAACATGCGACGTTTGCAAACACAAGTTCGCTTTCACCAAAGGTAAGAAGTTTTGAATGCACCTTGCTGCATCCATTTAACTATTAGCCAGTGTATGATTCGAAGATGCCCCAACGACTACCTATTATTCTTTTCCTTCGGCGCTTTTCAGTACAGCTATCCACAGCAGGACTCCTTGCCTTGAGAGGTGCGCTGGTCGGCATTGTCTGGCTGGCAATGCTGCCATACTCCACTGTTTGGACATGGAGATTCTTTTTCTGGAGTGGGGACGCACTGTACGCCAGTTCTGCTGGATCTGTGCCTACCTTGCTGACGCAATCCGCCAGGTCCTGGTTCATCGCTGGGCGTCTACCTCCAATGACCAATCACACTAGCACTATCGTTGCCAATGTCACCGAGGGGCTGAATAGCACATCAACTGTCTTGCCAGAGAACCGCCTGCACCCACTTCTCCGCACCCTATCGTCCGACATCTTCACTGGACAAATCATCACCTCCGTGATCGTCCTTCTCTTTCTCTCTCTCTTCCTACTCCGCGAATGGATCTTTCAGAATGCTCCAGCCGACAACTTGGCGCTGGGAGAGGGTGAAGCACTAGATGAGGCCGACCAGGATGCTGCCATGGCTATTGCGCCTGTAATGGCTGCTGCCGCTGCTGCCGAGGCGATACATCCTGCAGAAGTCCCGGGCAATATTCCGGAGCAGCCTGTGGCGGAGATCCTTGAGGAGGAGGCGGAGATAGCTGAAGTGGCTTCCGAAGTGGTGCCTGAGGATCTCATAGAGCACGAGGCTGACGATGGCATACCGCCTGCCACCTCGCTGATGTCCGACGAAAGAGAGGCGGAGCCCGCCGAGTACCGTACGTATTTTCCCCCAGAAAAAGCTCTGTATTATGAAGATGGCTCGGACCGAGCATCGCACCAAGCAGTCATCGATTCTGACTCAGACGAACCCACCTGGGAGGACATGCCGAGTTTGTTGCACATGTCTGCAAGTCAACCAACCGTCTCCGATGCCTCTTTCGATCACGACGACATGGTCCCGAGTGCGAGCCCCGCTCCCGAAGTCACGAGCCTACCTTCTCATTCCCCCGAAACTTCGGACTGGCAAGTAGTGGAGGACGACTCCGTCAACTCCTCAATATTGAAACACCAAGTTTCTGGCTCGTCATCAAACTCTTTACCGGAGGCGAGAGCGCCCACCTGGTCGAACCCTCGTCCTGAACGAGGGCCTGTTGTGAAAAGACGCAGGACGATCACTTTGGCGGACATGGGACCTTCGCTCTCAGGCGCGGCAACGCTGAAGCATCCTACCCCCGGAGATGGCAGCGACGATTTGCCTGATGAAATCATGGCAAGGGCACCGCAAAGATCGGCATCCACAGGATGGGACACGTCAATTCGAGGAGTTAAGAGGACACGAGAAGACGGCGATGAATCTGGGGACGAATTCGCTGTGAGGGAACCACCGAATTCCCTGCCCATGTTGCAAAGTCACGTCGACGCTCTCAGAGAACGGAGGAAATCATATGTTCGTCGATCGCGCCTCGCTGCGAAGCGACCGCCGACCCCATGGAGGAGCCCTGAGGCGCTTCCAAACAGCAGTGACTCTGACGACGAGCATGAGACGGACAGTGGCGACTTGAGCAACGCGCAGACTAATCCATTCACTCTTCCTGCCCAAGAGAAGGGGAAAGAACGTGCTCCACCACCACCTCGAATTACCATTCAAACCCCTATGACACCTACGCTATCGAGCTCTATTCCCTTGCTTAACCCCAGTTCTCCAAATCGCATCTCACCTCGTCGGCCAGGTTTACCGCCTTCATTACCCACGCCAATCCATCGCTCTGTCCATCGACAAAGCGATGATGCCACACCGCTGGCATCGACCTCTGCCTCGAATATTCGTGGAGTGGACAGTCCCGGTGGAGCCTACTATCGTGCTCCTGAGGATATGGACTACTTCGGAGATGCCGAAGAGACAGACCTCTCTGCCAATGAAGCACCACCAGAGGGTTCGCACCCTGGACGTCCGTCCGAGCATGACCGACTCAATTCCCCCGGACGTGATCTTACCGTGAATGTGGCCAATCCGTTGGAAGAAGACGTTTTGCCGCCTCCGGCCCCAGCCCCAGCCCTGCCACCTGTACAGCCTAGAATGGTGGATGACGAGCCGCAGCCCTTAATGGTCATCAATAATGATGTCGCGGAAATTGCAGCTGGGGAAGGAGACGCGAGAGACGGCGACGATGACATGGATGGTGCGTTGGAGGCCGTTGGCATGCGTGGTCCAATACACCAGCTGTTCCAGAATGTTGCGCTAATGATGTGCATTCTCGATGTATTCATCGGGGCGGCTGTCTTCTTGCCTTTCATTATCGGGAAATCTGCTGCTCTACTCTCGGTGAGTTTTTGTTATGGACAATTTCTTTGCCATTCCTAATGTGCATGGATAGCTGGATCATCGACGGGCCCTCCTTATTATTAATCTTCCCATCAAGCTTATTCGTATCTTCACCGATCCCGTCGTGGATGTTATCGCAGTCATTACCCGCACACTTCTTTTCGGCCTAGCCCGTCTTCTTGCCCCATCCCCTCTTAGAGCAATCACCTTGGGTGTATGGAAGGTGTGTCTGAGGGCGGCTGCCACTGTCTTTCCCCGTCGTGCCCCTGTTACTCCTGCAACGCACGTTCTCAAGAATATTGTTTGGCCACGCGTCAATGCAACCATCCAAAGCTACTCGGCATCCGCCATGTCTTACTTCGACTCTGCATTCGACGCACATCCTTCTGCAGAAGAAAGCTTCGCCACGATTGGGGCATTCCTTCGCCATATCAAACCCCATCTCAAGGATCTGCGCAAGACATACAGCCAACAGTTCAGGCTCTTCGTTGAAAAAGACACTGCGTTCAGTAGGGCGTTTACAATTTCGTTGGGATACTCCCTCATCGCTATTGGACTTGGAATATGGATGCAGAGCGTCAAACAGGAGCGTATCAAGGGATTTGCAAAGAGTTTGAGGAACAGTCTGCACCAGCAGCTTTTGGTTACGAAGGTGCAGTTCTAATATTGTATTATATCAACGTCTAACAAAGTGATAGGTCGCCTTCTTCATCGTGATCGAGCTCGTACTGTTCCCTTTGGGTTGTGGCATTGTTCTCGATCTCTGCGCTATGCCTCTGTTTCCTGAGGCGACTATTGTGAAGAGGGTAGCGTTCGCGGTCTATGCTCCCGTGACATGTACCTTCATTCATTGGACCCTTGGCACGATGTGTAAGTTTCTTATTACTCCTCTTACGTTACCTCATATGGTGCAGTCATGTTCCAGTTCGCTATGCTGCTCGACGGCTGTCGGAAAATCATGCGACCTGGAGCATTGTGGTTCCTCAAAGATCCCCAAGATCCACAGTATTCACCGATCCAAGACATACTAAGTCGTCCAGCAGCATCTCAGCTTCGCAAGCTATTCACGAGCGCCCTTATGTACTGCTTTGTGGTCTTTGTCGGCATCGGCAGTGTTATTTGGTTCATGCGGCATTTTCGTCCTTTCCAGGGTCTTCTCCCATTCCGTTGGAAAATACAGTGAGTTTCTTTCCAAACAACCTTCGAGGAGTGATTCACATTGTCTCAGTCAGCCTCTGTCAGAAGTGCCCATTGACCTCCTCTTCGTTCACATTGTGGTGCCCGCAACGGTTAAGAAGCTCCGCCTTCGTCGATATGTAAAGGATATTGCCACGCGGCTTTGGAAAGCTTTGTCAATCCGACTAAGGTTAACCTCGTATATGTTCGGCGGACGTCACCCCGAGGAGGAACATCCCCAGCACTTCGGTTTTCTGTTGGGACATGGTGAAGGCGCTGTGGCATTGGAACCTGACGGAGGTCTTTTCCGGGTGCCTGCGAATGATCAAATTATGTTGGTTCCTCGTGTTCGAGTCGTAATTCCTTTGGACGCGAATGGTCACCCGATTGACGAAGCGGCCCGTGAACGAATGGATCGTCAAGACGAAGAGGCCCGACGACATGGACGAAACCCGCAGGACGACTACACAGTCGTATTTCTGCCTCCTCACTTTGGTCGTCGTGTCATGATCTTCAGCTTCCTAATATGGATGTTTGGCATGGCTGGTTTGGTGGCGTTTATATCGGCGCCTCTTATTACTGGAAGAGTGCTTCTCGATGGTCTTCTTGACCGCGAGGTGCATGACGTCTATGCTTTCGGAGTCGGATTTCATATTCTCACCGTGGGCTTCTATTTCGGTCGTTCGATCTATCGCGTTGTCGCCCGTCGGCCGAACATGTCAGCGTTCCCCGTGCTTGCTGGACGGGCGATCAAAGGTTCCCTTTGGCTCATTAAAATGACTTGGCTCATGTTCGCCTTCTATATCGTTCTCCCGATTCTTGCCGGTATCGCGCTCGAGTTGCATGTAATTTTGCCGGTCAAGTTCGTCGTCCACCCTCTACGGACACCTGTTTTCCATGTCGTGGAGAATTGGGCTTCTGGAGTGGTCTTATGCCAAATTGCAGCCCGGCTGCTAAGGCTACGTCGCGCGCCCATAATGGAGGCGATAGATGAAGTATGGGTTTGCGTTCCGTGTTCATCACATGCTAATTGCTCAGCAGGCTCGTGCAAATAGCTGGGCCAACCCGCAAGCTTGGACATTAACCAAAAACGTCATATTTCCACTCATTATAACAGGATTTGGGGCGAATATCCTTCCCGCATACCTGGCGAGAAGTCTAATTCGCCTGGGATTCTGCAGCGATCATCCCATTGTGCTCTGTGCGTCCTCATTCCCGTAGAACATACTTTTTATTCAGTAACCTAACTCAACAACCCCTAGATCGCATGATTTATCCTTTCTGGGTCATGACGCTCTGTCAAACCCTCCTGCTCATTCGGGTGTTCGAGCTTATCGGGCTGTGGGTGCAGACCGTACGGGACAAGGAGTTCCTCGTTGAGCTGCGGTTGAGGAATCTCGATAATTAAGGAAGGAATCTGGCATTTACCCATGTACATACACCGTCATCGTGATACCCGCATCCACTGTATTACAAACACACCAGCTTTCGTATGCAATGCAGTATTAGACCATCAATTTCACTGTGGGAAGTCTTTCGGACGATGATCAAGCACGAGACATATCATACACTATCTCATGCACAACGTAAGGGGTGCAATTTGTGACGGAAAACAGCTGTTTACAAGCGGGTCCCGTAGACGTCCTCGGGTGCGGTGCCTGCCTGGCCCTTCTGGATGTTGGCAGCGCCCCATTTGCGAATACGGATGGATTCGATTTTGATAAAACCGGTGGTATCGGTGGGCTCGAATCCACCCAATTCATCCATGGAAGACTCTTTCTCATCGTACAGTTTCTGGAACCCCAGTCGTCAGTATTTGTGAATCATCAAGGGAAATGAAACTGACCTCGTCAGAGAAACGTCCCTCAACGATGACGTTACCCTTATAGAGTGCAAGGCGGACGGTGCCGTTGACGGTGCGCTGGGAGGCGGGAAGGCAGCTAGTCACAAACTCTCGCTCGGGAGAGAAGAAGTACCCATTGTACAGGATGTTTGAAAGCTGCACAGTGACGAACTGGTCCCGCAGCGCGCGGACGTTGCGATCGAGCGTGAGACCTTCGAGATCCATATGTGCCCTACGCAGGATCGTCGCTGCAGGGCTCTCGTAACAGCCGCGGCTCTTAACTCCAATGAAGCGGTTCTCAACAATGTCGATCCTGCCCACGCCGTGCTTACGCGCCAGGGTGTTGAGCGCGAGGAAGATCTCTACACTGTCTGTATAGACCTTCCCGTCTTGGGTGGTGACCTTTACGGGCAGGCCGGTCTTGAATACAATCTGGAGCCGCTCGGGTTCAGCAGGCGCCTTCAGTGGGTCAGTAGTAAGCTTCCACATATCCGCGGGCGGGGTAACGTCGGGGTCCTCGAGGATGCCGGCTTCATATGAGATATGAAAGAGGTTCTCGTCCGTGCTCCAAGGTTTAGCTGCGGTCTGTACCACGGGAATACCTTTCTCCGCAGCGAATGCCAGCAGCGCGGAGCGGCCAGCAAAGCGATTGTAGAATTCAGGAATGCGCCAGGGGGCGATGACCTTGATGGTGGGCTTGAGGCCGTAGAAGGCCAGCTCAAAGCGAACCTGGTCGTTGCCCTTGCCAGTGCAGCCGTGGGAGACGAAGCTAATATCACCCACATGAGCACAGCTTCATGACGGAAGCTGGAACGTACGCACTCGCAACCTTCCTTTTCGGCAACACTGATCATCCCGCGTGCAATAACGGGTCGAGCCAACGACGTCCCCAAGAGGTAGACACCCTCGTAGATGCAGTTGGCCTGGACCGCCGGGTAAATGAGCTGCTCAACAAACTCGCGCTTCATGTCCTCCAGGTGGAACTTGAGTGCGCCCACTTTGAGTGCCTTTGCACGCGCAGCAACGAAGTCTTCTTCTTGACCGACATCAGCCATGAAGCAGACAACTTCGTAGCCCTGCTCGATGAGCCATGCCAGAATGCATGAGGTATCTGTTGGTTTCGGTGAGCTGGCTGAAAGCATTGGTGATTCAAGAGCATACCAAGGCCGCCAGAGTAGGCGAGGAGGACACGGCCCTTTGACTGCTTGGATGCCATGTTTTTGTTCAAAGAGTTATGAACCTAGCGGGGACGCTTGAATGGGGTGTTTTATCTGGTTGAGGTGAAAATCCGAGTCACGCTGCTGGCCGTTTTAGTCGTTGATAAGAGTTCCAACCTTTTTCGCTACTTTCCTAGGGTCCTCTTCGGCGGTAATCTCCGCATCCGGCCGAACTCGGCTCCGAAGCGCTCACTGAAAAAGTTGAAGCGCCGGTTGCAGTCCCTGACCTCTTGAGCATCAGTTCAGGAAACAGGATACAACGGTCAAGTATACCCTCTTATATTCAACATGGCAGAACCAGAACCAGAAGCATCCACCTCAGGTGGAGAAACTTTCACGTCAATATCACCTCCTCTTGACTTTCGTCTTCTACGCGCCCTTGCTGATCTTTCCTTCCTTCGACCAACTCCAATTCAAGCCCGCGCAATACCCCTCGCTCTTGAAGGACGAGACATTCTTGCCCGCGCACGCACAGGATCGGGAAAAACAGCCGCTTACTGCCTTCCAGTAACTCAGAGAATACTACAAGCGAGGAACGCAGGTGGGAGGCACGCAACTAGGGGCTTGATTTTGGTGCCCACAAGGGAATTGGCGGAGCAGGTCAAAAAGTTCTTGGATGGGGCGCTGAAGTATTGTCAAAATGAAGTCATGGTATCCAATATTGCTGCTGGGGCGCAGTTATCAAAGTGAGATCTCGTCGCTGTGCAATGTACCTATTCATAACACTGCTTGTCAGAACGCTTCTCACGGAGATTCCTGATATTGTCATCTCCACGCCCTCTAAAGTCCTCTCCGCCCTTTCAAGCAAATACCTTACTCTTGCCTCGGTCGAGTCTCTTGTCATCGACGAGGCTGATCTAATTCTCTCATACGGGCATGACGCAGATGTCCGCAAACTGCTTCAGGGAGACTACTTGCCCAATATTTATCAAAGCTTCCTGATGAGCGCAACGATGACAGAGGATGTCGAACAACTGAGAGGGATGGTATTGCGCAATCCCGTACGTGCCTCTTCCATATAAATTACTAGAAATCTGACCTATGTTCAGGCAATTCTCCGGCTGGAAGACACAGATGTCGCAAGGTCACTTTCCCAGTACAGTGTCCACTGCTCGGAAGAAGACAAGTTTCTTCTCCTTTACGTGATCCTTAAACTACGCCTCATACGAGGCAAATGCATCATATTCGTCAACTCACCGGACCGGTGCTACCGATTGAAACTATTCCTCGAGCAGTTTTCAATACGGGCGTGTGTGCTCGACGCGGAGCTCCCGTTGAACTCAAGATTTCATATCGTACAGGAGTTCAACAGCGGGCTCTACGACTATGTGGTGGCGACGGACGAGAGTGGCGTAGCAGCTGAAGGAGAGGAGGCAGACCAGACCAAAAAAGAAGATACGGTGATTGTGGAGGAGCAAACCACGGGTCAGTCCTCCACACTGGTTCATGTGCCCCAGCTCATACAGAACAGAGATATCAACCCAACCAGATGAAGACGCGATTATTGAGAGCAGTACCGGCGATTCTCTCAAGCGTAAGCGCTCGCCGGAACCTGCGTCGCAAAACAAAAAGAAGCGTAAATCCAGAGTGCGCACCGACAAAGAATATGGTGTTTCGCGCGGGATTGATTTTGTCGATGTTTCGTGTGTCATCAACTTCGACCTTCCTCCTACGTCTCGCGCGTATACACATAGGATCGGACGCACTGCGCGTGCGGGAAAAACGGGCATCGCCATTTCCTTCATTGTGCTGTTCGCTCACTGGGGAAAGAATAAGATCATCAGCCTGCCTGGAGCGAAAGAAGACGAAAACGTGTTTGACAGGATTCTGAAGGATCAGAGTAATCGTGGTGGAATCAAAGAGTGGACGTTTGAGGAAAAGCAGGTCGAGGCTTTCAGATACCGTGCTGGAGATGCGATGCGTGCCGTGACACGGGCTGCGGTCAGGGAAGCGAGGATCAAGGAGGTCAAGGAGGAAATTCTGAAGTCAGAAAAGTTGAAGGTGCGTCTCGCATGGCTTTGGCGTTCATTTAGCTTACGCGCCCGTGAAGGCGCATTTCGAGGACAATCCACTTGACTTGGCATACCTCAGACACGACAAACCCTTACACCCGCAGCGCATTCAGTCTCACATGAAGCATATCCCTTCATATCTCATTCCGCGCATCGCCGCAGTTGACACCAATGTAGTGGGCGAGGAAATTTCACAAGATAAATTGGGGTTCGTCCCATTCAACAAGGATAATGGAAGAAACCGAGGAAAGAGCCGGGGGCGAGGCGGACGAGGAGGAAGAGGTGGACGCGGAAGTGGACGGAAGAAGGACCCTCTGAAGATGTTTAGATCGTAATTTTTACTCCTTTGCTTTGCCAATCGCGGTTGTTTATTCCCTCACCCCATTCAAGCTCTAGCTCTCAAGTATATACTGTTACCGCACGCGACCGAATTTACCGGGTGTCAGACGGATGCTTCTCCAATTCAGTTTCCTGTGCAGCATGTCTTGCAAGGGTACCGGCCTAGGCACTTCACATGAAACCGGGCGCTGTCCCATTCAAAAACCATGCAAACATATTGTAAGCAGATTACGCAGACCTGTGCGGGCCCGACTGCTCACAGGATACCTTGCCGTCAACCATTCCCAAGGATGCCGACGCTGAAACTACTTATAGGCCACCAAACCCCGCAACATCTTGTTCCTTTCGAAACTCCATAACCCATAACCCATGTCGGTCAGCTGGCTTTTCATTCCTGCCGCATTGTTTGCGTGCCTGCTGCTCGGTCTCCAGCGTAAAGCTGAGCCATCTCCTCCCGGTCCGCGTGGACTCCCTTTTCTTGGCTCCGCCCTTGATCTTCCAACGAAGTTTGTCTTTCGCAAGTTCGATGAATGGAGCAAACTATACGATGGCTGGTTCACGCTTTCTGCTGCCGGTCAGAAATTCCTGGTCATCACCCGCGCTGACGTTGCTGTCGATATCCTGGACAAGATGAGCGTACAGACATCTGATAGACCCGCACTTCCAATGGTCCGTTGTCCCGGCCTCCTTTCTTTGTCTTAACACTTACAGCGAGGCAGGTGCGTTATATGCTGCGCCGTATGTCTTTCCCGTTTGATAATTATAACGATCGGTGAGAACTCCGTTGGATGGTACAGGTTGCCCCTTTTTACTCTCATGCACAGTTGGCGACGATGTCGCCGTTTGGCACATGAGAACTTCAACATCCAAGCGCTTGACAATTACCGCACCCTTTACGAGCATGCCACAGCAAAATTACTACGGCGGCTTCCCGATGTCGATCCAATGCAGCTTCGGGAGGAACTGACGCAGTTTAGTGGGGCATTGGCATACGAAGCTCTGTATGGTCGCGATGCAGGAGGAGTCAACCAGAGGCGTAACATTCACCGAGTTTGGAAACTGCTTGAAGTGCTCGGAGATGCCGCCTCTCCGGCCACCTTTCTTATTAACTTGATGCCTTCACTTGACATTCTCCCTGAAAGCCTAAGCCCGTGGAAGCAGTTTGGAACCCGATATTTTAACGAGAACGACAAATTCTTTATGGAGATGGCTCAGCCGGGGCTCACAGGACAGGTACTGCCCATTACTAGCATTGTATTGTGCTGTCTGACTGGCGCCAGAGCGATTCGGGTTTTGTCGCTAGTTGCGCACGTATGCGCGATAGAACAGATGGCATTTCGGACGCGGAGATCGCATGGACGTCCTTTTCTCTATAGTGAGTCGCACCACGTCTTCATGACCTTCGCTAATTCATTCGGTAGCGGTGCAGGCGTGGAGACTGTATGACATGTTTGTGTCCCCATATCAGGTATCTGACCGTGCGATAGACGCCTTATACTCTGCACTGGTTTGTGATGGCTATGGTCCTTTTCCCTGAAGTGTACCAACGGGCACAAGGCGAAGTTAGCACGGTTGCAGGAAACAGGCCTCCGACCTTTGAACATCGTAGCAAGCTGCCATACCTCGTGGCAGTAATGAAAGAAACCCTTCGATGGAGACCTGTACTACCAGCTGGTGAGTGACATCTGAGATAAATGTCAGTTCAACAACCCTGAGGAATTCCACAGGTCTACCGCACACAGCGTCTGAAGTATGCTTTCCCTGGGCCAACGATATGATGGGCTGCCTGACCCGTTTCTAGGATTTCTTATATAAGCAGTTTCGAATCCGGAAAGGTACTTACGTCTTCGCAAACCAATGGTGCGGCCATCCTCCACCTGTCGATTGATGTTACTGATGAAGACTAGGAGTATGTGCAGAGATCCAGCAGTGTACCCAGACTTCGAGCTCTTTAAACCGGAAAGGTTCTTAGCCGACCCGCCTCCTCCAGACCCGCCCGTGTTCGGCTTCGGTCGCCGAATCTGTCCGGGTAGAAATTTCGCTCAAGAAGTGCTATTTCTGGCCATGGCGAACTTGTTGTGGGCCTTCCACTTCGAGAAGGCGACCGAACCAGACGGGAAAGTAATCATTCCTTCACCTGATAGTATTGATGGAAACATCCTGTTGTGAGGCTATTCGTGCTTTGACACCGTTCCTCGGTTTAACTTGCACGGACAGGCGGCCTCAACCGTTCCCCTTCGTCATCACACCTCGACAAGAGATACCCAACTGAACGAAAATCGTCTGGACTGACCTGTTCAAGGGTAAGTAGAGAGATGTTGGAATGACGTGCACTCCGTATGTAATTAGGGTTAGGGTTAGGGTTAGGGTTAGGGTTAGGGTTAGGGTTAGGGTTAGGGTTAGGGTTAGGGTTTAGGGTTAGGGTTAGGGTTAGGGTTAGGGTTAGGGTTAGGGTTAGGGTTAGGGTTAGGGTTAGGGTTAGGGT
>NW_024467225.1:127650-148484 GCF_000292625.1 Dacryopinax primogenitus | reverse complement strand
AACCCTAACCCTAACCCTAACCCTAACCCTAACCCTAACCCTAACCCTAACCCTAACCCTAACCCTAACCCTAACCCTAACCCTAACCCTAACCCTAACCCTAACCCTAACCCTAACCCTATGTTGGCAAAGAAACCCTGTGTCCGCGCCAAAGATCGGTGTCCACACCTCTGCGGTCAGAACCCCTGTGAGTACCATGAAAGTCACGCGAGCCATGAGAAGAGTTTTGAGGCGTGTAGTTGAGTAGAGACATTAGAAATCACAGGGGTTGAGTTGCATTGCATTGCCATACTAATGACTAATAGTACAGACATGGTTATCTCGATATTCTGACAGGCGGTCCATGCATAAAAACAAATCAGTCCTGATGCGAATGGTCTGGCAGTAGTGGATGGTGATGATGATGGTGGTGGTGGATTTCGTGATGTCGCTTGTTCAGATCTTCCGTTGCAGAGCCGAAGTGATCATGCTGATGCAGTTCAGACGTGAGGCTAGCCAGCTGAATGGATGCTTCTAGGCTGCTCTTGCGCCTCCGCCTCTCTCGTGTCACAGGTACGCCACATCTGTCATCCAAAGGTGATAAATCAGGGGACACAACAAAAATAGGAGATGACGGAGGAGAACCGTTGCGCTGAGTGGGGATGATGCTATCAGAACCATTCGCAAGCGCGATGGCTGGTCGTCGGGGAGAATTCGGGGGAGAATCTTGGGTATTCGGATGCGCTGGAGTCATGGCGAGTTGTGCGAGCTCGGCGTTGCTGCGATGTCGTAATCCAGAGGCATCCGCGGCCTCGAGACCAAGCTTGTGTAGATCCTTGTAGCTCGGCCGTGCAGATCCTCGACTGACGCTGCGACTGCGTCGTCTTTTTTCGTATGTATCAATCATTCCGAGAACGTCATCCCAATCACCACGGCCATCGCTCGCCTCTCCGTCGCTCTCTTCTCCATCGCTTGGAACAGGCGAGGTGATACGGCTGATGTCGCTGGGGTGATGGCCCCAGGCGTTCGTTCCGTGATTCGCACTGCGTGACCAGCCAAAGATACGTTCATCCAGCCAAGTCATAGGATGAATGAGGAGATTGCCTTGAGCATCCGCGCCACCTAAGGCAGATTTCCGCCTCCAAATACCCAGAGCAGCGTCGCTGGACGGCGGACCACCGGTAGCAGCGACATGAACACGTCTGGCATCGAAGTCTTCGTAAAGCTGGGGACCAAACTCGTTGATAGCATCGGATACTTCGTTCGAGAGGTCCGCCCTCATCGCCTTTAAGCGATTAAGGCGCTTTTGCTGCCCTGGAAGGAAGGACAGAATCAATGGGGGCAGGCTCCTGTAAAAGCATTTAGCATGTCTAGTTCCCGACCGTCATTCATCCATGGCACTCACTTAAGAACGTCCATCCCAGCTTCACCGAACTTGAGCGCTGAATAGGCAATGCATGGCAATGCAACCATGACCGCCACGGGTGTTGCCAATTGATACTTCAGTGAAAGCCGACACTGATGACTGATGTATGTTGCAATAACCGCATAGGTGATATAGAGCAAGGGTGTCAGAAGAAGGGAGACAAGCACTTTCCAAGTGCCAATCACGTCCCGAGCCGCTAGCTTCACGGTTGAAGCTGCTAACGCCGCTGTCAACGCTATCAGATCAGTTCTTGGACCCAAATTGGGAACTGCTTACATTTCGCTTTTTGCTTTGAGATGTAGGCAGCGGTCAGAAAAATGGGTGCATTAAGAATGACTCCCGGGAGGGCAAATGTGGCCCATGCCATTAACAAGCCAGTGCGATAAACCAGTAGAACAGCCGTTTTCCAATCATGACGAGTTGCAGTCTCGACCTAGATCCAGTTACAAGGGGCTGAATTGACATTTCACAGAGGACATACCTGATGGTCTCTCAGACCAAGGTTTCTCAACGCTCGGTTGTATTGCTCCACGCGATGTTTCAATGCCTGTACCCGAGGCTCGTTCTGGAAGTGCAGATATCCTTCGATAAAACGCTTGTTGAGCTCAACCACTTGACTCAACGTCAAATGCTGGCCAGGGGTCTTGTAAAGTCTTCGGCTAGCTTGAATCAGCTAGTGCAAAGTGTGTCAAGTAAGGGTTGGGATCGAAGGAGAGCAAGACGCACCATGAGTGTGTCATAGTCAGGCGCGCGTACTGTCACGGTCTTCAGGCCGTCATAGATCAAGTCTAGCAGCTTCGAAACTGCCGTACGCTTGCCATCACCCCCAGACTGGAACATCTCGACAAGATCTGTAGGAACTTCGAAGGCGCGACCAAATTCAATAACAGCTCGGGAGCGAAATCGGTGTGGATGGAAGTACGAGAGGCCGACTGGAACAATCCGGACGCGTACGTTGTTATCCGATGCCATTGCCCCCAATGCCATGATAGAGACACCCGCTTTAAGAGGTAGCAAATCTGTGCGGTCGTGACTGCCGCCTGCACACGTCTCAGTGAGGGGTCAACAAGGAAAGTTTAAGATGGGTACCTTCAGGGAAGATGCCAATACACTCTCCCTCTTTGAGCCGCTCGTACACGTGCATGTATACCTCTTTCTGATCCAAATGTGGCACGATCTTCCAGTCAAAGCCTTCTTTGCCTGCAGCTTTCACCTCCTCCATCTTCTCTCTAACGCGCCTCGTCCCTTTGGTTCCATCTCCGATCTTAAACTCCTTGATTCGCACCTCAGTATCGGACAGGACTTCCTTGACTTCGGCAATGGCGTGAGAGGTGGACTTCGGTAATAGGATCTGTGCCTTGGGGCCCAACTCGGCAGTAAATTTTGTACCTGTTCCGAGGACGAGCGTTGAATCTTCGGGGTGCAGCATAATCAGACCCGTTCCATCCTTTTTGCTGTCTCCTGCCCGCTCCACAGGAACTGCAGATGACACATTAGCTCTGGAACATATTCGGCCTTTGCGGCAGTCACGTACTCGCAGCCATCCACTTCGCGCAAGTTCCTATCACTGCGAGCTTCATGCTCGAAGCAGCAATGAGATATCCAATGCGTCGCCCCGTCTCTCGAAACGTTTCGCTCGCAACAATGAGTGGATCTAAGAACTAAGTCGGTTCAACCCGATGTTCCTTATGCTTGAGCGAGGCACACACTTGGTTATGATGCGGTGCCGCGACAAATATGACTGGACCAGATCGTGGGATATTCCATGCGCCTCGGGGCCGTATCTCACGAAAGAACAGGTTGAGCACCATCCTCCAGAAGAGGATGACTGCGTCGTATGCGAAGTTTGACCGGTGGCTCATCGCTTGGTGTGAAATCGATGGTTCTTTTCCGGGTGGTTCAAAAGATATTCCCATATGGACAAGATATATGCACATGTACTCGAGTCACAGAGCTCTCGACATGGGGAAGAGATGTCGAGGATTGAATGAAAGAGAGAGATGAGAGGGTTGATGAACGTGTCGCCGTGAGCGTTGTTGTATGGACCATCCCATGACGCGCCCCGAGAGGCGTGCCGAGATACGGAGGCAGTCGGGGCGCCCCGCAACATCTGGGATAATTATATGCACGCGACCATTCATTTCCCTCTGTGGGGGTTGGCGATTCAACCGGCTATCCGCCCTGTTAGAATACGCCATTGACGTGGATAAGGCTATGTCTAGCCCGTTGAAATCGGTCATCGATCTGCCTAAGGCTAAAGACCTTGACCCTATTCGGCGGGCATTTTCGGAGCAACCCCCCCGGGTGTCGCCTTCATGCGCTACAGCCATCGAAACGTTGGAACGAAAGAAGCTGAGTGAGATTTGCGTGCTAATGTGAGACTATCATACAGCGTATAGAGATACACTAGTACCGACCGAAGTTAATGAACGGGAAAGTTTGCTGTGAGGCATATCATCAAAGAGGGTAAACTATCGGTCTCGGAGATCTCGAAGCTGCGCCAGCACGTCGTTCGGCCTTGGCCCATCATCACCCTGCGTTGCTACCGTAGATCCAGATGTTGGTCGACCAGGGCTCCCTGCCGTAGAACTGCGGTAGCCGAAAATTCCGTGCAGTCTATGCAAGGTCGTCTGCTCCTCAGGCGACAAATCCTTGGCGGCCAAGCTAGCGCGGCGTGTCGAGGACATGGAGGGTGTGCGCTGAGGCGACGTGACCTGGGGTGAGGATGGCATGGACCGTGGGTTGCTTTCAAGCTCTGCTATTGATCAGCCCACATCCGAACACTATTGTGAAACGACATACTGGAAAGCGTGTCTGAAAACACAAGCTCCCTCTCTTCATCATCTTCTGCCCTGCTCGCCAATGCTCTCATGATATATTTCTTGAACTGTGGACCTGTTTTGTCCAGCATTCGGTCTACCCTCGTGCGTTTATGAGGGTGTGCTTTCAGGAACTGGTATAGCTCCGTGATCCCCTGCTTGTGCAGCGATCCTGTCGTTTCCGAAGATATATGATCCAGGATATCAATCAGCTTCTGGTCTGGATCATCATCCCCGGGCGATCCGTGAGCAGTGTAGCCATTCGTGGATGTGGAAGCAGTCCGGCTTGGTGTAGTGCTTCTCGGGGCCTCGCTGAGGATGGAGCCATGACGTCGCGAAGGTGTGAGGCTTTCGGATTCACCATGTAAGGATGTCACCGAGTCTGATGTTGGCAAGCCCTCCTGCATGTTCACAACCTCTGGCGACGCTGGACGGGCGCTAACTTCAGAATGAGGGCGGGTCTGGCGCTCCGCGGTGCCTTCAGAAGTACGCGCGGCTCCCGCGTTCAGAATACGATACACATATGGATAGACAATCGTTGCAGAGGGGTCGTCGAAGGACGCCGACAATTGATCATAGGTGTCGTCACCATAATGTTGGACAATGTGTTGAATGATCACTTTCACGGTGCGTAGTGGCAAGTCCCCAGAAGGCACCTTCGCTGCCGCTCGCGCTCTCCACTCATTGGGTGGAATAGATTGCAGAAACGCCTCGATGCATTTAAAAAGTTGGCATGGATCCAAAAGCTCTTTTTGAAGGTCCTCGGGAATAGATCGGGCCATCTTCCAGATACACTTGAGGATAAGTTCGACAACTTTTGCGTCTTCAGAGTCAGCGGTAGTCAGCGAGGTCATATCTCGCGCTAGTCGAAGCAGGATGGTAAACAGTGCTCTGACAGAGTGAATCAGCGAAATTCTTTCGGGAGGAACACAGCAATACCTAAACACCGAGATACGCTCTGCGGTGGTGAATAATTTCAGTAACACCATGTTAATATAACGAGAAGTGTCTTTGCCCTTCGGATCAGGTGCTTCATCCGTCTGCAGCAGACGAAGGGTCAATTCCTCTAGTAAAGCCGTCAAAGACTCTGTATTGAGACATCTAGCAAGTGCTGGTTGTTCGATAAAGTTGCTGAGAGTGGTGATCAGATGCTTTGTAAGACGCCAAGTTTTGGCGTCTCGCTCGCTGCGATCTTCGAATAAATGCTGCATGCGAATCTGGATGCTTTCAACGAGCTCGATTGCATTCTGCGACAGTTCGGTGAATGCAGGCATGTCTTCCCCTGCATCGCCTACGACGTCGAGACGCTCCTGAATCTTCTTTAAAGCCCGAATAGACGCCTCCATGTCGTTGCTCATGACCAACTTTATTAGACCCTCTATCGTGTCAGGCTCCTTTGTTTCGTGATGAGTGCGGCTGACTGGTCTTGCCTGAGACGTGGAAGGCCGACGTGGTGTAGGAGTGTTATCCGTTTCGGCGATGTATCCCATCTGGCTTGACCCTGTCTGAGGCAGTTCACCTTCCAATGCGGAGGCTGGTCTAGAACGAACAGCCCCCAATCGAGAGGGTAGCATGCTTTTCGGACGACTCCCTGGTACTGGAAGAGCTGACATGCCTGGACGCGGAATGCCACCACCCGAACGATTCATGCTTGGTAATGCTGAGGGCCCAGGAGACATGGCTCGTGAAGGTTGCAACTTAGAGGGACCAGGAGACATTGCTCGCGGCGGGTGCGACTTGGTTAGACCCGGTGAGGCAGCTCGCGCAATGCTCGATGCTTTTGCAAGGCTACGAGGGATACCATTTGTTGCACGAGGTTCGGGTTTTGCGGGTGGGGCAAGACGACGTAATCGTTCTTCGATCAAAGTCTTGTCTTTGGGAGAAAGAACTCCAATATGCGACCAGATAGCATCGCCAACAAGACCATATCCTTCTCCAATCACCGATAACGCAGCTTGTCGCACATTGGTATCACGATCCGATACCATTACTGCCACTGCAGGGAACGCCTTGGAGGGCTGGCAAATAGACATACCGTAACGATTCAGAAGACTTGCCATATCTTCAAGGGAAGATTGTCGTGTTCGTGCATTCTTCGATTGCAGACCATATTCCATCAATAGCTGGAATATCTTGCTGTACGGATATTGCTTCTCTAGGAGACGGAATATACCTCGTATCTTCTCACGGGTAACTTCCCGGGAGTCACCGAGCTATTCAAGAGGGTCAGGAAACGTCTTTGAAATGGGAGTTGTGACTTCTTACCTTGCCAATCATGGTCGGAACAAAGGCTGCAACTTCACCATCGGTGAGGGTATAGTCTGCTTTGTTCAGAAGCTCAAGGATGTGCGATATTAATTCCAAGCAACGCATTGTCATGGTGGGATTGGTATCCTGTAGACGGATAGAGCAGTATTTAAGAGGAAGATCGGAATTGGCAATGAGAATTGCCATTGCATCTTCTGGGGACAAACCGTACTTGTCTTCTTCGTTGAGCGCAGCGATGAAGCATTCGTCCATGGCCGAAACTCCAAGCATGTGATCGCGATCAGCATTGTGGTCATGGCTGAAAAGCTGCGCAACGAGCGCCTTTGAAGTATGTGGCTCCATCTGTTGCTGGAGCATATCTATCACGTCTTTCGAAGGAGGGACGGATTCGAATACAAATCTTGCACGATCCCTGCCTAACCGCACACGTTTGCTGTCGAGACTCATGCCGGAAAAGGGGAGAGACGCAATAGCTTCGGCCTCGACAGCCATGACAGTCGCTTGATTTACGACTGTGGGCCTCTTTAACCCCGATCCAATCTTCGTCTTCGGCATAGCAGCACCGGTGGCAGACGGCGGCAGTTCATCGTCTCTCGTGTCTGTACGAGACTCAGGTCGGGACGACGTTGCCCCCAGTCGCAAGGAACGAACTCCGGTAGTACCACTAATGCCGTTAAGCACTTTCGTTGGCATGGGCTTTGGAGGGTGGGCTGTTGCAGATTGAGATTCCGAGGGATGTTCCATCGGCGGTACCAAGGCCTTCGGCGCATTTGATGCAGGTCGGACAGTCAACGGTGCGGCTGCAGAAGGAGGTGCGGCCGGCCCACTAGCGAGAGGCTTGGCAGCCATGATCAGAGGGCGAACAGCTTGTTGGGATGCACCCTTTAGAGATGACAACTTCCCCATCACGACTTCAAAACCTGCTTGCGCAATGATCGTTGGCAATACGGCCTGTGCAGCCTTTCGCACGTCGCCACTTTTATCGTCCAAACAATTAACAACCGGCCCAGCCAGGGGTGTCAAGTCGGGCAAAGGAGATTCCGGATGGTCCTTGAACCAATCAGCAACCCAGTTCACCAGATTACTGCGTAGAAGAGGGTTAGAACTGTCCAACGCGGAAACAATCCCGGAGATGAAGGTATCAATTTCTTCGCACGCGTTCGCCATGTTGGTGAGTGTAAGCAAGGCCGCTGCTCGAATCGGAGCCTTCTGATCTGCCAGAACGCCAGCCACTGGTGCAGCGAACAGACGCGTGTACTTCTCGAAAGGTTTACCCATAGCTGTGGCGATACGTGATATGATGTCCAATGTCAGTGCCTGGACAGCCTTGTTCGTATCGGGCACCCGTGCCTTGAGGACCTGCCCGATCTCGCCCATATTGGGTTTCAACCTTTTGTTGGCAGCCTCATTGAGAATAGCTTGCGCAGTTTCCAGCGCTTCTTTCCTCGTCTTCCAAGCATCGCTCTTAGCGTCTGCAAGTACTTTCCCGGATATGATCTTATCCAGGTCGACCCGAGGGTATAAACTATCCATAGGATCGTCGCCACCTCCGCCACCAGAAGAGGTTGGCGCAAGTCCGCTCAGGTCAGCCTGGGTGCGAGTCGGCTCAGGTGTAGGTTTGCCTTCCGCCTTGTCGAATTCAGCAGAGATGGTGTTGAGCAGTTGTGGGTTGAGATCGGACAGAAAGTCTTTGATTCCTGTCCCAGCGAATAGACGCAGCGTCACCAGCGTGGATGTCGCAGCAGAGCGAACCGCGGCATTGGAGTTGCCGAGCGCATTCTTCAAGAAATCCACAAGGGCTCGGAGATTGAGACCAGCAACGCCGAATTCATTGAGAACCTGGCCGATCCAATTAAGGGACTCTGCTTGCATTTTTGGCGCTTTTTGCTTCGACATGGGTTCGTACGCTATGAGAATAGTCAGATTAATGAGACTAATACCTATCTGTTATGATCTTACCTTGGCTGAGCACAAAAGACAAGCTCGTCTTCTCTGCAAACAACCCCAGGGTGTCACTAGCTGGTTTCTTCAGTTTCATATCACCGAGTTTGTCCGTCAAATGAGCAATGGCCAGAGCAGCGGATGGCTTTCCGAATGTGGGGCATCTTTCAGCCAGAATCGACAGAACGTTATACACTTTTGAGGAAACCTGCCCGAGGTAAGCCGATAACCCAGACCAGAGTGAACAAACGAACCTGGAAGTTCTTTTCGTTCCAGTCGCGTTTTTTCCCTCCAAGGAAACGAAAGACTAGTTCGGAGTCGAGAGATTCGTCCTGCTCAGAAGCCCAAGTTTCCATCTCTTCAACTGCGGCTAATCTGGCCTTCCAGTTCGGATCTGCATAACCCGCAGCAATGGAAGGTGGGATAAGCTCGACAATGAGACCTTCAGCATCATCGGGTGTGTGCTTGTACTTGAAGGTATCAGTAGCTTGCGGAGGTCCACTCTTAGCGGACTTCGCTGAAGCAACCGCAGGGGCGGCCGCGATTTTCTTCGGCTGTGGTACAGCGGCGGCAGGAGGCGCGGCTGGTTTCTTCGCCTGACACACCGAGTTAGCGATCTGTATAAAAAATGCTCTTGCCAACACACCATAAGCCTGGCCGGAGGCTTGCCCAAGGGCTTAGGGGACGCATCCTCCATCCCTGGCTCGTCATCGAAGCCAGATACTACAGGTGTTACCTGAGGACGTTTCAAAATTTAACAAGGATAGTATGGCTCAAGAGACCTACTGGATCCTGAGGTGCGGCAGGCTTCTCCTCTACGCGCGGCTTTTTGGGCCGCACTGAGGCCGCACTATCCTCTGGACGCGCAACAGGCTTTGATGGCGCAAGACCACCCTCAACCTTTACGGCCATAATGAGGGGGCGTACAGCTTGTTGCGTCGCTCCCTTGAAGGAACCGAGTTTTCCCAATACTGAGTCCACCCCGGCCGTCGCGATAACGGTAGGTAGGACTGCCTGGGCACCTTTCCTGACATCCCCGCTTTTGTCATCCAGGCAAGTTATTACAGGGGAGATCCACGAGCTCAAATCGAGAGATGATGAGGCTGGATGCTCTTTGAACCATTCAGCTGCCCAGTTGAGCAAGTTACTGCGAAGCAATGGATTAGCTGACTCCAAAGCGGTTGCGATACCGGGGATGAATGTCTCGATCTCTTCGCATGCGTTCGCCATCTCGGTGAGGGCCCGGAGCGCGGCTGCGCGAGTGGGCATCTTCTGATCGGCAAGCACACCAGCTACGGGGGCAACCAAAATTCGGGAATATCTTTCGAATGGCTTGCCCATTCCGAGAGCAATCTTGGCAACCACGTCCAAGCTAGTAGTCTGCACAGCTTTGTTCGTGTCTGCCACACGCGCTTTGAGAACTTGGGCAATCTCGCCCATATTTGGCTCTAGACGCTTGTTCTGTGCTTCGCTGAGAGTGGCCTGTATAGAGTCCATAGCCTCTTTCCTGACCTTCCAGGCGTCGCTCAGGGCGTCGGTCAACACTTGCGACGAGATAATCTTGTCGAGGTCAACGCGGGGATACAAACTGTCCATGGCAGCCGCATTGTTTGCCCCACCAGAAGACGAAGACGCCGCGACGACAGAGACTTCGGCTTGCGTTCGAATGGGCTCTGGAGCAGGCGTACCCTCGACTTTATCGAATTCAGCGGATATAGTGTTTAGTAGCTGGGGATTGAGGTCGTCAAGAAAATCTTTAATCCCGGTCCCAGCGAAAAGACGAAAGGTAACGAAGGTGGACGTAGCGGCAGCGCGCACAGCAGCATTTGGATTTCCCAGCGCGACTTTGAGGAAATCGACCAAGGAACGGAGATTTAACCCTGCTATGCCGAACTCGGTCAGGGCCTGACCAATCCAAATGAGTGAATCGGCTTGGACTTTGGGCGCTTTTTGTTTCGACATGGGCTCGTAGGCTGGAAAAAGTCTTAGAAAACATGTCCAAGAGAGTGTGCGGAATAGTACCTTGGCTCAGCACAAACGATAGGCTTGTCTTCTCCGCGAACAAAATCAAGGTATCCCCAGCTGGTTTCTTCAGCTTTATGTCACCCAGCTTTTCTGACAAATGTGGTATCGCGAGCGCTGCTGACGGCTTGCCAAAGGACGGAGACTTGTCAGCTAATATCGACATGATGGTGTATACTTTTGCGGAGACCTGACGACAGTCAACATGCGAGCACCATGTGAGGCAGTGTGCTAGCGCACCTGGAAGTTCTTCTCGTTCCAATCTCGCTTCTTCCCTCCCAAGAAACGAAACACAATCTCAGAGTCGGCAACTTCTGCATTCTCATTGACCCAGGCTTCTAGTTCCTCCACGGCTGCTAACCGTGCCTTCCAGTTCGCATCGCCGTAGCCTTCGATCACAGTGGACGGGATGACTTCAACAATCAGCTCTTCCGCAGCTTCAGGAGTATGCTTATATTTAAATGTATCTGTGGCTTGTGCGGATGCACCCTTTGCGCCTTTGGAAGCTGTGCCAGCATTGACTCCTGCTTTCTTGCTTGGTGCTGACGCTGCACTGGATGAGGTTTCGGCTTTCCGAGCCTATTGAGCAATTAGTCCGATTTAAACGACGTATTCATCTGTACTGACCATGAGCCGTGCAGGTGGTTTCGCCTGTGGCTTTGGAGGGGAAAAATCTATGGTATCTTGGTCGCCGAAGTCGTTCGACATTGGTTTGATTCGCTGAAGTGGGGTGAGGGTTGCGTTGATCCGACGTGACCGCATATACGTACTTGTGGTTCTGGACTAATTCTAGCATTCTCCTTGTCCGCATCCGAGTCTTCCGCCCTCATTGTGGGCTAGAGAAATGACCGGAGATGGTTAAGAAAACAGAGGTATTGAAGGAGTGAATGATGGTTAAGTTGAATATCCACAACCCTTGCACCCACCCCCTATGCAAGTCACTATCATCGACGCGTGCATTTCCTTCGGAAGCAAAAGCACGCGCCTCGACCCCAAACGCGACGTGAAAGGCGCGTCAGGTGTAGGGAAAATGGACGCGATGTGCATTGTTTACACACTGACATACCACATGTTCAGCAACATGCAATCCTCCACCGTTCCTTCCTCTGCGTATTCATCCACATCACCCTCTCCACACGGTCACCGTCCAACACCGGCTCAACTCGGACAGGTTACCGCTGCAGCGAACCCTCTTGACCAACAATACAAACATTCCAGTCGACGAAGAGAAGCGACAATTCGGCATTCGGTATTTGATCCAACATCAGCTTGTTGCCACCAACATATCTTCCTGAATTTTCGTAGTTTTGTTTGATCTCTGCGTGTTTATTGCGCCGCCCGTTCCATAACATCGCTTCTATGATAATATCCCAGCCGCTTAACCGGCTCGATTTACTTTACCACTTGTGGGCGAGGCAAGTTTGTTTCCAGATCACTAGCTTGTACTAGTGTTAACGATAACTATAAGCGACTACGATACTAAGTTACCTGCGAACTCTATTCATTTCGGAGATAGAAGGGATAAGACCCCACTGCCAGCACTGGCCTGAACCCTTTCACAAGACAAATTCAGCATGACCTCCACGCATAGTCTCCTACATTGGTCCGTTCATGCTCAATGCGACATCGATGTACCACGAGAGTGCTCAGGAATGAGTGTTGCTGAACTTATGACACTGAAGAAAGCGGCATGATAATCAAGAGAATTTTTCTTTCCGTCCGTCTGAGAAAGGGATGATCCGATTGAGGGCACAAGGGGCGGTGGAGCACATGTCAAGTCGGGGTATCAATTTTGTCACGAAGCTCTACCATGCAACCCAAAAAACACGTGCCGAACATTTACATCAAATCGGCAGGATGTGATAACATACTTAAACTACCGCCTGATTGCCCCCCCCCCCTTCTCCTTCCCACGGAAATGCTGCGCTCTCTACCCTCCTTGCTGTTGTACAGGTGATGGCGACACCGACATCTCTTATACAGTGGAAGGAGGACTCTCCTGGTTCCGGATATATGGACTACTTTGGGCCGCTAAGTAATCAAGGGTTGCTACCGATTGGGAACACGCCGCGATTTGCCTTTGTATGCTGTCAATCCGCGCGTGTAGATGAAGAAGAGCTGTACTTCACTTGGGACGGTTATCGGTTTCGCAAATTAAAGGAAGGAGATTGCCATCCCCAATACTCAAATCTAATTTTTCGTCTGGTCCTCGGAAAGCCCACGTGGGCGAATCCTCACATCGCGCGTTCTTCCCAGTAGGTGTGACTCACACCACTCGAAGTAGCTGACGTGTTGGCTCAAGACTACGGGACACCGTTCATAGCTCAGTGCCACACTTCCAGGCGGGAAAGAAAGGCGGGGCTATCTCCTTGACATACGGAGGAAATACTGTGGAAGCCTCTTCAAGATCAGAACCAGAGGCCACTCCTTCGGCGCTTCCCCTGCCAGCATCCCCCACAAAGGTGGCTCGCTTTCGTACGCCACAGCAAGCAACTCATCAATCGGCACCGCCGCCAGACTCCTCAGCCTCCAACCACCAGCCAAACAGGGCTTGGAATCCCAATACGTCCCAGCGGACACAGCTGTTCATCAAGTAGGCTGATTCTGATCCGTGAGGGGACATGGACTGAGAAGTTCCTCACAGAAAGTTGGCGCAGGCATCTGAGACATATGATGGAGCTTACATGCCCTCACGACTGAAAGTGCTCTTCAGACAAGGCAAACCCTCTTCCCAACCGCCGACCCATCCGGTAGAAACTCCAGTACCGACGGCACTGGAAACTGATGCAGCGAATGCGCAACAATACCGCCAGCGTGCGAACACGGCTCAGCAAGCATTTTCGGACATAATGGATGTCTACCAGAAACGCACATCGGAGCTGAAGTTGTCTGCTCATATCCAACAGGAGAGTCCTTTCAATGACGGCCTCAGCAAACTCGAAGAACAAATGAATCAGATGAACGCATCCATGGAGATACTACGGAAGACGGTCGGACAGTATAAGGATGGCATGGAAATGCAGACTCAGAAGGACAGGGGCGCCAGATTAGCGGTGGAGAAGACACTTGAAGATACCTTCTCGTTTGCAGAGTGGAGCTTTGGTGGGAAGGAAAAAGATATCAATGTTGATACCGTTGAACGGCGCATCGATGAAGTGGAAGAAACCGTAGCACGAATCCAGAAGCTCGAGAAGGCGCAACGGATACCTGAGCTGGATGCTTCCCAGCCGTATAACGGCCCTGAAGAGGACATGAAGCAGACAAAGACAACCGAGGATATAGCTTCGGCTGAGGAACGACTACAGCGGATGTGGAGGGAACACACTGGTGTATGTTCTGTCGCATGATGCCCATCCGTGATCACTGACCGGTATGTTTGATAGATGAAAGAACGGCTGGACGGGACTCGGCCGCCAGATCGAAAGACGATGAACGAACAGCTCATAGAGCGCGGGATCACAGCCGTTACGTCTGCCTACAGGAAAGCTGGAAGGTGCCTGTACCAGGATAGCAGCCGGAAAATGGAAGATGTTATGGGTGACTTGCAGACTGAGATGGACAGAATGGCTGGTGCGGCGAAGCTCATTGTATCGCCGATGGGGGCAGATCGCGCCACAATTTTGGGGGAACTGAACAGCACCAATCGCATCAAGAATTCTTCTTAGTAGAGGATAGCACCATCAAACTTAAACTAGCTTTTACAACATGGATCATAACAATGAAACTATGCAAGTGGAGTCGAACGAAGTATTCAACGTCAACAATCGTCGGGTATACATCCCAGGCCTCGATTCCTCTATTCCATTGCTTCTTCGCTTTCATGCGGGCTGGACGGTGGCTGGTCCTCAAAGACCGTGCTGTTCACACCACCGTTCCTAGCCACCTGTGCAAGACGTTCATCCATCTGCATCCGCAGGCCCTTTAATTCATGAGCATAATGTGCCTCGTGCTTCTGCAATGCATTAACAAGCTGCGGCGTGATGCGATCGAGGATGGTGGTGATTAAAGTTGGCTTATCCGGTACGGACGCGATGGCAGAATCAATGATGCCTCGTAGCTGTAAGATGCAGAAGTCAGCGGGAATCAGCAGGGAGTCCAGGCAGAAATGTACCTCTTTTTCGACATCGTCAATCCTGTCTTCCTTCGCAGCCATCCCATCCATCTTCTCGATCAACGTGTCAAGATCCGCTCTCGTATATCCAAACACGTCTTCCAAGTCTGTGAGTCTCTTAGTCACGCTCTCGATTTCCGTATGCGCATCCGCATCCATCTGCCTGCGATCGTGCATTTCGCGCTCCAGTGCCTCAAGCCGATGAAGCACTCCAGCATTATCTAGCCGTCGCTGTTTGGCTTGTTCAATTCGGATGTCTTCCTGCGCCTTGGAGATTTCGAATATCCGGCGCTCCATTTCGTCATCCCTTGGCCTGGGCGCATTGGCAGCTTGGACGACCCTCGCCTCAGCTCTCCGGAGGTCGTCTTGCATTCTTACCTCGAGATATCTCCCAATATCGTTCTTGATACCATCGATCCACACCCTCACACCCTCCACGTCCCTCACTTCCGCCAGACTCGGTAAGTGTCCCAGCGCAAAAGTCAACCCCAGTTGGCGCCACCCTACTTCGGCCTCGATATAATACCGTTGCAGCTTCTGCTCGACCTTATGTATTTCTCGTCGAGAAGAGTCGAGCTGTTCCTCGACCTTGCTGCTGGTGTTGGGTTGACCAGATAAGGGGAGAGGGACAATGGTTTGACGGAGGCCCTTCAGCACAAGATGTTTGGCCACTAGATCTTCTCGAGTCGCATTGGTTCGGACAGCAGCTGCCATACGTCTAAGGAAACATGAACATAGGTAAGCTACGGTAGGGGATAGAGGACGCACCGTATGACAAACTGCAGCACCTCATTAGGGTTTCGTATTTGATCAAGTGGGATATTCCCCGCCTCAGGTACAAGGATATCCCTTGCTCGTGCATCCCCTGTCACGCCGGTGCCAAACGACATCGCGTCGAGTGTTCCACCACCGCCTAGTGGTGGGGTCTGCGAGGGAGAGAGGAAGCCGGAATTGTTGAGTGCTGGCGAATTGCTAGCTCCTCGTGGCGGTGGTCCTGACTTCGTGCGAGGATCGTTACGGGATGGGACAACAAAGACGTTGTTGGATGTTGGACTGTCGAGGCTGCTTGTGCCAAAGCGCGTGTGCGTTGGTTGCGGTGGCGCGGTCGCCTGGCTCAAATAGGCAGTACCCGACGAAGACTCCTTATCAGAGCTCGCGTTATAGTTCGCGTTTGATGCCCAATCGTCCGTCCTCTGCCTCTTCGCGCCCACTTCTCGGTCGTCGTATTCGTCTGATGGTCGAGGCCGAACACGGTCAGAGCGTGTCACCCCTGGCCGGAATGAAGGCCTTGCGGACGATGAATGGGGCGAGTACCCACCTGTGCTGGAGTCGAGACGCGGGTTGTCGTCACGATATGCCCACTTGGAAGCTTGGAACCCTGGGTAGTTGTCGTTCCAAGGATGGCGGTATACGCAGCCTTCCCAGGTGCAGTCTGCACCTCGCTGAAGCGTGTATCTGATGAGACGGTTGACGAACATTATAGAAATAAAGATTGCATACATTGCAATTTGTAGGTACTTTTGATGGTCCGTACGTTCGTGGTCCTATTCCAATGTTATTGAGCGGAAAGTAACCAGAGTTGGCATTTGACTTTACCTGTCCTGAATCGCGCGGCCATGTGCGGACCAGCGACAAGGGCCAAATGTGGTCGGTGACTGAAGTGAGGGTTGGCACCGGATGGAAAAGTTCGCAGGGCCGGAGGTACGGCTCTTCAACTTCGCACACATACATCTCCAGGTGTCATCGCGACCACCATCTTTGCACCTTCTACACGATGAGTGAATGTTCTGGTCACAGATATATTGCACCGAACATAACTTCGTCACTAATTGCTTCGGACTCGCTACCGGGGTTATAAATTTGTTTGACCTGCGTTGCGCGGCAAATTTGTCACTCTCAATGATCAATACAGATCGCACCACGGCGCTACATATCATCCTGCAAAGATTCACAATAACCAGCCTGTGGAACTCTAGTTGTGCTCGGGCTCCTGGAGGAACCCTGCAGATTCGCCTGTTTAGTTGAGCGGCGAGTTGTCTCGCAAAGACAATTTATGTCTTCCCCAATTAGATCACGCCTGACATGGACCATATGTATCATCAACAGGAAGCACAGGCGTTGAAAACTTTGGCCCCTTGTTCGTGCCGACTTCGGCATTGCGGGGCTGACCCCACGTAGCAAGGGGCAATTCTTCCGCTTCGAATTTGGCCTTGGCCACCGTCTGCGACTTACCCTCGCAACTGCCATTTCAGCAACGACCCCTTGAGTTGGTGATTGTCTACCGTGAAAACTCTTTGGCTATTCCATTTTCGTCCCTCGCCTACCTACTATCCTATGAGGATTATTTCTTTACTCGATGCAACACACTTGTTGACGACCTGTCTCGGACATCGCTGAGCTTGAAAGTCACAGTAACCACTTGAAGCTGAAACTGTCGGTCGACTTGCGAAATTCTTGAGATCAAAGTGTCTAGTCGGAAAGGTTCGTCTTGGTATATTCCATGATAAGAGTAGAATCCCATGCTTACCACGCGCCGTCGACTTCTTCTAGCTCTGCCACCTGATTGTCCGTAGCTTACAGCGACGGATAGTAATGAGTGGCTCCAGTGCCCACGAACACAGAGCACATGGAAAGAGTACGTTCTTGATTTCCATCATGATAACAAAGTTCGTCCCTAAGCAGTCGTCTCGCAGAGTGCTCCATGCGCCCACAAACCACAGAACCACAAAGTGCGACCCACCTTTGAGCATATCGATCAATCTGCTCCATGAATCTGTTTGGAGAAGAATTATCTCAACTCCAAGAACGATCGAAATTGGAGGTTTAGGCTTGGAAGGGAGGTTAGGGACGCTGCGGCGACAAAGGGCTGGTCTCTGTCGGGCTATCGGCAATTAATGGTGCGTAGTAGCCAGTTCTCGGATTTCTTCAAAGCTGACAACAACAAGTACGGATCCGGGGATCTCGGTTCTGCGTTTCTTTAACCATTATCTCACGTACGGATTCAACACTGAACATCAACGTTCACCGTCTCATGATCAACGTCTATGTGGACGGCCGTTGCCACAAATATCGATTCCAATGCTCAAATGCTCAAATGCATCTCACCCCATCAAGCATGGTAGCATATTAAAGACACCATAGATATCGCAAGGTCATACTTCTATATGAGGGCTGTGCGCCTTGCCTTGCCTTGAGCACCGCAGCACCGTTTCTGTGTCATTGTGCATTGTTCTAGTAGATCTCAAATTTCACGATCTGGCCCATTTTCAAGACCTCATACAGTCTGACAGACAGCTCGGAACTTACGCGCCGAAATGCCCCTGCCTGTGATCGAAGAAGCGGCGGGCATGACCAAGCGAGAATGGGCATACATAGCTCCAGTACTGTGAGCGTCGGTTTCGACGAGACAATTCCGCCGAGAGCCCGTTCTTGCCGGGAGTCTATCGGGTTCAAGCAACTGGCGGCCCGTGCGTCGTGGGACAATGCTCACCATTTTAGTGGATGAGCCACCGTACAATCAAGGGCGACCCTGCAAACTGAACAGGTGGCGCCAAGAAGTCATGCCATATTCCACCATCCCGGCTAAAATATCTGAGTAAGTGTTCCAGAATATCGGGTCCGGAGATGTTTGTCAATTGTGATCATGGATTAAACCAAGTTAGGATACAAACCCTGTTGCGTCAATCAAACTCTAGAAGATCATGAAGAAGACTTTGCTGAACCGCCAGCGCAACATCGCGTTCTTCCTCCCATAGTGTTCTGACATCATGTGCGAAACTCGACACTTCACTCAAAACGTCTAAGTGATGTTCTGCTCTGTTCAAAATTTGCAAACACATGTCGGAGAGCGTTCTCTTCACGCGTTCGTCGATAAGGGGATACTTTTCCGAGAATTGACCACTCCAAAGGATCTCAAACCAATGCAAGTAGTCATCGGGTGGGGCAGCACTGTGCAACAGACGCAGTGCAACAATCAGGCCATAGGACGGTGCTGCAGGTTCCGGATAAACGTGTAATGCCCAGTCTTTTCTGTTTGAGCGTTAGCGGCGCAGCAGAAATTCAGAACATGGCGTACATGAAGTATCCATTCGCTTGAAGAGCTGTGAGCATCTCCTGTTCTCGATTGCCTTCCGTCTGAAGCATGGGTAGCACGAGGTCGGCGACTCGTACCTCTAAGACGTCGCAACGCCGTAGATCCAGGACAAACCCGTATTCGACAAGAAGCTGTACATTGCTGTGAACACCGTACTGAATGCACACTTCCTGTCCCTTGCTGAGTTTGTATGGAACACAGAGTGAGAGTTCCCGTCCAGATGGTGAAGGTTTGAGTTCGCCCCCGGACCCGGCGGTGTGATTGCACATGTCAAAGATTGGGGCTAAAGTGAGGTTGTCTTCTCTTTTCAAACCGAGCTCCATCCAAACCTGTCTCGTGTTCACTGGTGCACATCAACATGAGACGAATACCTGAGCTGTGGAATCACCTCACCATTAAGCCATCCCCACAGGAGGTCTTTGATGTCGAAGTCACCTGGCAATCTGAAGAGGTTTCGATGGGTTGATAGATACGTTCTGATGGCGCTAAGATCTTGCTTGCATCTTGCAACTACTTCATTCAGCAATGCTAGAAATGTTGGCGGGCCGGACGACAGAACAGCAAAACGATCCCAGAGGTCGTGACTCGGTTTGTCAGGATGGTGTTGATGGACGAGGAACACGTTCACGGGATGATCAGGGAAGTCAGCCGGCAGCGTTCTGATGTACGGGGCCCAATGACAGTGGGGATCCTGCCGATGCGCAGCCAAGTACAGTGATACGGCTTGAACAGCATTAAGTATACTTCCAGAGGCGTTCGAACTGGGTACGCTGTTTAGCGGAAAGAATGCGGCCAGCGTACGCGCGTTCAACAAGGCGGTTGTCGGAATCGACAGTAAGGACTGTGAAGCCTATTGCAAGATAATTGGTCCCAGATCTGTGAGCGAGCGCTATTCACGAACTCGAACTTCTTGCAATGCTACGAGTCCACGGTCCTCGCCTGAATTTGAACGAATCAGTTGCGACGACAGTGAGGGAAACGAATGTCAGCGTACCTTCCGTCTTCGCCCATGCCACCTTCAAGCTCGCCATGTCTACATTCATTCCATGTCCTTCCCTCAGCCATGCCAGCAAACCTTCCCATACGTCTTGATCCGACTCCAGCTTCGTGACACGGTCGTCTATTGTTTCTGTGTGAAGAACACCAATGAGGACAATCGCTTTGGAAGAGACAGACAGGATACAGGGCACACGTCGTCGCGGCATCCACAACCAACTTCGCGGATTCATGCACGGCTAAAACTTTGAGAGTATGCCAACCGTGATATTCCATTGGAATTAAGGAGCATGCCCATATGTGGAGTAGAAAGAGACTGCAGGATAAAATAATAATCAATTCTCACCCCCATCCATATTTGAGCGGACGGACAACCAGGTCAGCTTCTCGCGATTACAAACTTGTGTCGAGTGTGTGCCAAGAGTGGCAGTGCAGGACCCTTGCGCAGCCTTAAGGCACCGGAATTTGATTCCATTAGACTATCTATGTAGCCTATATGTATATTGGGATGGATTGGCCTGCCACAGGCCAATCCATGCCACTTTTACTATTCTCCCCTAATCAGCAACTCAACAGTTGGTAGCAGGAAACCATGATCTGACCTCAGTCCTTCTCTTAAAGAAACTCAGCAACAATGACCACACCCACTCAACCTGCATCAGCTCCTCTAGACTCACCTCAGAGCACCATTGTCCCAACACATATTGAAGATGGTGCCACAGTTGGCCAACATCCACCAACACCTCACCCAAATACATCCTCTGCTGCAGAGGCAGCACACCAAGCTGCTGGTGCAGCCATCTCCATGGCTGAAGACCAGGCAAGCTTGGTGCAGTCAATTCAGGAACTGGTACAGCAAATGGTTCTGCTCTCCCAGTCTTGTGAAGTACCACCAATTACAGAAGCTGTTGGGCAAGAACAGTGATTTGACTTCAACTGACTTCTTGCTGGCTGGAAGGATGCCCCTCACTTTGAAGGCCTTACCTCTGAGAACATAGGAGTCTGGCTTCAGGCTATGGAAGATGGCATGTGACTCTGTTGGGTTCCCTCAGAATGGAAGGTCAATATTGCTCAGTCATTTTGCAGTGTGGGTGTCTCAGCATGGTGGCATGACCTTGATCCAAAACCTGCCATATTGTTAGGGCAACACAGGCTGACTAAGTCTGCTCACCTAAGAGT
>NW_024467225.1:83372-120414 GCF_000292625.1 Dacryopinax primogenitus | reverse complement strand
ATATGACCTCATCCTTGGTCATATGACCTGATCACCTGACTAGGCTGAGTAAGCAAGATGTTCTAGCAGGTTCCACCACAGAGGTATAAATATAAGGCCTACTCTGCCTGGGGACTGTCTCTTGAGACTTGGTCTCTTAGGATCATCCACAGGTACCTATACTGTAGATAGGTCTTAGTCATCAGGTCTACTCCACTTCCTTGTTGCCTGCTTAGACTCTTGGCACTCTTAGGTGAGCAGACTTAGTCAGCCTGTGTTGCCCTAACAACAAGCCATATCAAGTTGCAACAGATGCTTTGGACTTTGCAATTAGTGCAGAACTTGCTCAGCAAGATGAAGCCAGACATTGGCACCCCGTAGCCTTTGAGTCCCACAAGCTCACATCTGCAGAGCAAAACTATATGGCACAGGAACATGAACTTCTTGCTGTGCTGTATGCATGGAGGAAATGGTATATCTACCTAGAAGGGGCAGTCAGTCAGACAACTGTCTTGACAGATCACACTTCTCTTGCTTACCTCAAGCAACAAAAGGTTGTCACTCAACACCTTGCTTGGTGGATTGAAGAGTTCTCCATGATGGATGTGAAGATCATCTATCGGAAAGGAGTAGAGAACACTGTTCCAGATGTGCTCTCAAGGATGAGAGACAATTTTGAAGGGGGAGAAGTTCCAGATGTTACTGAAATTGCAGCATTGGACTTTGATCTCAACTCATTCAAATGGATGGACTGGCCATTACTGGTACCAGCAGTGCTGAAGAATGAAGAGATTCCAGCCTCAGTCCCAGAGAACCTTGTCAAAGAAGCGAAAAGACAAGCTGGCAATTTCCAGTATGACACAGTTGCTGAAACACTTGTGTTTACTGGGCCAAACAGAAATGAGTCTTCACCCTTCATCCCATTCTTGCACCGTGCAGAATTACTCAATGTGCTTCATAAAGAGTATGGTCATCAAGGTGTACATGGTATGCTGGACTTGCTCAGAGAACAGGGTTGGTGGCCTGGTCAATGAAAAGATTGCAAGACATATTGTTGAACATGTCCACAATGTCAAATCTTCTCTGACCCAAGGAAATGGCAGGAGTTTGAAGAACAACACCCACTTCCACCAGTTGAACCATTTGAGCAATGGGGAATGGACTTCATCAGAATGCCAGAGACCAGAGATGGTCACAAGCATAAATGGATCTTGACAATGGTTGATCATGCCACAGGCTGGCCAATTGCAATTCCAATGCAAAAAGCCACAGGCCAGTGAGTTGCCCAGGAGATTTGGGACCAGATCATTATGCACTATGGAGTGCCAAGTGAAATCCTAATGGATTGTGGAAAGAACTTCCTTGCTCCAGTGGTGTCTGAATTCCTGAAGATTGCAAAGATCAGATGGTTGACTACCTCAGGATATCATCCACGTACCAATGGGAAAACAGAGCGATACAATGGGATCCTTGAGTCGTATCTCAAGAAGATGAATACCACAGGAGATCCGACTCGATGGAATGAATTTCTTGATGCTGCACTATTTGCAACTCGAGTCCAACAGCAAACCACAGCCAAGTGGTCACCATTTGAGTTGTTGTATGGTCGAAAGCCTCGGTTGCCGTTTGACCAGCCATTTCTCCGTGCCCCAGATGCTGCACTCCCAGGGGATGCAGAGCACTCGGAACGGCACTTGCAAATGCAGAAGGCTCGAGAAGAAGCTTCGGAGCGAAGCACTATCCGGGCAGTTGCAGACAAGGAGCGGTGGGATCACCAACTCAATATCGGGACGGAAGGTACACAGCAGGGTTTTGAGATTGGTCAAAAGGTGCTGCTCCGGAATGAAACTGCAAACAAGGGTGATGCACATTGGTTCGGACCATTTGTGATCACTACAAAACTGGATAAGGGAACCTATCAACTGAAGGATAGACGTGGACACTTACGACCAGGCTTGGTAAATGGAAACCGTCTTCGACTTGCTCATCTCCGGGAAGATGATAGAAACCATCGGGCTTGGGTCTTGCCAAAGGCAACACAACGCCAGTGGTCGAAGGAAGACAAGGAAGCCGCGTCACAGGCTGTTGTCCGTGCCTTGCCTTCAATACGAATCATCGGTCGCTTTGCCAATCCAAATACCGGGTCTGCACCAATCACGGTTACAGAAGACAAAACCAGATCTGCACCAGTGACGGTTGCAAAAGACAAAGCCCAGTCTGCACCAGTGATGGTTGCAGAGGACGAATCACAGAATACACAGTGAACAGTTATGCCAAGATGGAGATCATGACCCATAGGTCAAGATCACGGAATTCCGCAAACTGTTCCAGTGAAAAAAAGGTCACAGACTCGATTCTAAACCGATAACACAGACAATACCCCAAGACTGCAGGTCTTGGATTACAATCCTCCAGACGGAGGTCCGATTCCCTCAACCTGAAGCCCCGGAGCAACCCAAACAGTCGCCTGCACAGATGTGCGAAGTTAGTAAATCCGATGCAAAAGGTGGTCCACTGATTGCATATGCATGTCCAGTCCTCCAGATGGAGGTCCAGAATGCAGTACACAGCAGTCTTACCAGGACGCACCAAAACCCGATTCCATCCTTGCAAACAGGAGACACAGAGCAGAGCCAGAAAGCAAAATTCCGTCTCAAAATCATAAAATCCCAGCCATCCAGCCCAAGAACAAGTCCAGAATCAGCCCAAAACCAGTCAGAATCCTCTGCAGAAGGCCCCAGGATGGTTGACAGTAGTTGACAGTAAGGTATGAGTTGAGCAAAGGGCTGGATGGCACAAGATCGTCCTCCAGCAGCATCGTGGTAGATGCTCAAGAGCTAGAGAGGGTATGGTGTCGAGTGTTGTGCCAGAAGTGGCAGTGCAGGACCCTTGCGCAGCCTTAAGGCACCGGAATGTGGTTCCATTAGACTATCTATGTAGCCTATATGTATATTGGGACGGATTGGCCTGCGGCAGGCCAATCCACGCCACTTTTACTATTCTCCCCTAATCAACAACTTGACACTTGTAACTGCAAGTACCTCACAAGAACTGAAGTTCTCCATGCATCAATTCAAACCCCTCCAGCTGCCACAGAAAATGTTAAGATATCAGGCTAAATTAGAGAGGACACCCTCGAATTTAGCCTGTTCTCTTGCTAGGCGATCTGAATCTGGCGAAAGAAGGAGGACCACTTCAACGAGCTCAAGTGTTTCTTAACCGAGACCACTTTTGGCTTGCATGGAGCCGCTCATCGCAGAATAAGTCGGAGATTCAGTGTGGTTGATAAACTAGAGATAGAGTAGTACAGGGAATGTGGTGGATAGAATCGCTCGAGCATTGCGGCGCTTCTGACTAGGGTCAGAAGCGTTTCTCGGACTCCTTTCCTCTTCGCTGTTCGATCCGGCTAACCCCCGGTTCCTCCGTTGCCCATCGAATATCATATGGCGATCTGCGTACAGGGGGGCCATGAGGTGGGGGGGGAGCCCCGGGGTATCTCCCCGACTGAAGCTGGACGGGATGGGGTGGTGGGCCAAAACCTCTTGCTGATGGTAGTTGCTCACTGGGGATATTGTGGTCATCAAGCTCCGGTATTTGCTCTGTAAGAGAAGGGAACGCTCCTCTACTTGTCGACGCTTGGAAGGGCTGGTGTCCGGACGAGGAAGACTCGTATTGGTACTGGCCCAGTGAGGGAAGACCTGTTCTGGGGACGGTGTGATGAACTTCCCTTCGAGGGACCCGAGGCGAGGTGGTGGTACGGACTGACGACACTCTTGGCTCGTAGGTAGAAGGAACAGAAAGAAGGGAATTCCTGGTCGCGGGCCTTTCCGGGGGAGAGAAAATAGGCGATCTCGATCCATGGGTGGAGCGTACGCGCGCAGGAGGGGGCCGTGGGTCGCCGTCATCTTCGGAAGCGGTCTGCTTGCTCTTTCTAGCGGTTTCAGCATTGATCTGCGCTTGACTGCGTCCCATCCCACGCCAATTTACTGGGATGCCGTAATTGGATAGATGCTAAAACCGTCACCCTTTGTTGTTTTCCCGCATAATTCGACAAAAATATACCCTTGTGAGTGGTGTGCTCGCTTTCAGACCGGGAAATCTAAGGATGGTGAGCTCGCAAATTGTATGATTGAATGTGTTCAGCTTACTCCTTTGTCCCCACAACAACAAACGGTTTGCTCCACGTCTCCGCACAAATGGGAATCACATCCTTCGATCTAATGCTGCTAAACTGTTGGACAATTAGATGAACCGCCCCATGTCTTCCTGACGAACGTACAATGTCAAAACATCTATACCGCAGCACAAAACTATGCACGAAAGAATGTTCAGATTCCATAGAAAGATCACTGACGATGGGCTTACTGGCCCTCCGTCCGAACGGATATATCCTGAAAATTTGTTTGAAGGATACTTGAAGACGGAGGGAACTTACTTACTCCGAAGACAAAAACAGAGCAGGGATTGTTTTGTAGATCCTTGATCTGTACCGCATTCACAACAGTACAGCCAAAGAGCTTGTCCGTAAATTTCTTGCGCTCGAACTCGCTCTCTTCGGCGCTGAGACGTTGAATCAGTTCCTGGAGTTCGTATTGCTCTGTGGGATTGTCGAGTCGGTACACTGGCCGGGGCCAATGAATGACAGTACCATCGGCCCACTGTTTCATGGGCTTCGGCCCAATAAACCCCGCCGGTTCCTTAACCGGAAACAAGTCGATATGGCACACAAATCCACTGAACGCGAAGGAGGCCCTACATCATGATTGAGCTTGATCTGGACTAAGGGTGAGCCGGAATCATACCCAGGGTTGAGCTCTGACACTCGTTCTTGGGATTTTCCTTCGTGTTCAATCTCGAAGAGTCGAAGCCGCACAACCGGGGGAGGGTCAAGCGGACGCCTTTCAATTCTATCTGCAGTATGCTCAGCTAAGAATATTATTCAGATTTCTTGAGAGATTTGAACCTAATACATACCCATTGGAGTCGATGTCTTTCTGTTTATGTCGGGGCTCTGCATCTCTGTCAGTTCCGCTCTGGACCACGAAGTCAGATTGCATTGAAAACGGACATGGAAGACAATACCGAATTGTCTTTCCTATGAGAGGTCCTGCCGTAAATTCGAAAGTAGCTGGGTCCATTGTTGCCGCAGAGGTTCTTCGATGGATGACCAAGACCTTCCAGTGAGGTATAAGCCAAGCTCAGCCGCGATGCCAGGGATAAAGTTATTGGGTGGTGAAGGAGCCGCTCCGACCGCCGTTATATACAGTTTTTGTATCCGCAGAGCGAAGGCTTGACCAAGGACCCGGGTCCACGGTCTCAGGAGCTGGGTAGTCGGGAATGGAAATGGAACGCCAGCGACTGGGGACGAGAAGATAGAATATGACCGGTCCTTCTGATGCGAGGGAGTGTAGGCATCTATGAGTGGTTTTGTGCTCCTCGTTTCGTGTCAGGCACCCAAAGAGAGAGAATACAATGTGACCCAAGAACCAGGGACGAATTGGACGCCGTGCCGATGCAAGCGATAATAGCGGAAATCAGCGGACGGGATGCCAGGTGAAGACGGGGTGTAGTACAGGGGGCCACATAAAGTCAAGTGTTAGGTATCTTCGAGATGAAGAAGGCCCTCTGTAGAACACTTCCTGGTTTCAAAGGGGGGAGAAATGCGTGGCGCTGAGCCTGTCGGAGAACACGCAGCCTTTCCTCGGAGGATTCGCTCCCGCGCTATCGGGCTACATCATGAGATGCTTCCATTTCGCCTCCTCGACCGTACTTGGAAACGGAGTTGAGTTCACATCAGGATGGTCATCATCAACGTAAACTCTAGCTGACCCCACGTCTTGGTAATTTCACCCTTCTGTCCTCCTGCATCATCACAAAAGAGACATTTTGCCTCATATTCATACAGGCCGTCCTTTGGTCTAACCTGCAAACGCAGGCTGGCAGAACTTGAAGGGCCGAAGACTACTGGCGGTTGTTATCGTGATCCATCAATCTGAGCAATCGGCGTCGGCCACTCGAAAGCGGACAAACCACCTTATCACGGACTCGTAGCGCGTCATTGGCACGAGCGCGATGCGGTACTTTCCGAGTCATGATTCACCTAGTTCTCCCATTTCCTCACCGAGGAGACCGCCAGCGCACCCGTTCGGCACCGTTCGGCGGACGAATTTGGGGTCCGGCCCGCATTCGCAGCGAGAAGTGGGCTATTCCACACCTGCAACTGGGTTTGTAATTTCACGGCATGTCCCGCTCGGTTTAACGGATCCGTACTTCGGTGGTCTGGTAGGGATAGTTGATGGGCCAAACATCCTCGCGACTAAACTTGTCAAAGAAGCGCTGGGCGAACTTCTTTGAGTTGTTTTCCTGGCATAGCAATGATCATTGGTAAGTCGCTACGTCTAAGTACTTCAGTGCCGTTGCGCGGGGAGTCTGCCACCTATAGCGTTCTTTGAGAATGTCACTGGCAACGTGAGATTTAGTCTTCCAACAGCATTAGTGAAGTTTTCGCAAACTCTTTAATGATCACAGCTTAGATGAGCAGAGAACATAGATCGTCCTTGTACACGGGCCGCTGAACACTCATCGGTTAGCCGATCGGATTTTGTACATTCACTCGCCGTCGGTAATTATTTCGCTGATTGAATAACAATTTAGAATTATTCGCGGTGCCGTTTTCGGTATGGAAGAGCTCAGGAAAAAATGGGAGACCCCAGCCCCTGTATCGCTTTCCGGTGAGAAAACCTTTCGGGAGAATGCTCACTTTGTTCAATGTATCAACCCTAGGCAAGCAATCTGTTGTCGTCCATACGTGGGAGGCACATTTCAAGCCACTTGGCGAAGGGTCTGGAGCAGGCCGTAGCGGTGGCAAAGTTGGTAAGTGTCACTTCTACCGCACAGCTTTCACGCGCTTGCCGTGTGCGTGCCTGATGGAAAGGACGATATTCAGCGGCTCTGACGTCTTGAATAGGAACGCTGGCGCCACTTAAATTGTCTGATGAAAGAACCATTAGGCTCGGATGGCTTCCCGGGTGGCAAGAGATGTCCGTGTCGGGAAGTAGAGACGTTGCTCGGCACAAGTCCAAGAGGTCCTTCCGCGTATAGAGTAGTCCCATACAAGGACATGCTCGCCATGCGGAAGAGTCCGTACTCTTAGTCATTGCATCAACCCAGTACACACTAGACACAGGCTCATGTTACAGACGCAGGATGACAAGGTTTGTTAGAAGCCCGTAATGAAGATCCCCATGATATGCCTACAACGAACTGTTTGTTCTGTGCACTCTTATGGTGGATCTCACATGGACTTCTCTTTGGCAACCCGAAGGCAATGAGCATACAACGTGACTATAGAAAAATCCCCATGCAACGCATAAGATCGACATGCCAGTGAGAAAGAAGCATACATGATTTAGACGCGTAATGGAAGGTAACGTTCCATCGGCCAAGATGTCAAAGAGGCTAGGATCACCACCCGTTAGCCGCGCCGGCTCCACCCCAGCCTGGATCGGGATCTGCAGCAGCACAGGCACTCCAACCGGCGCCCGCCGTTGGAACATCTCCCCACTCTGCTGTGTCACCACCAGTCGTGCCCGTGGCTCCTGCTCCAGCACTCGCATGGTTCGGGCTCCAACAGCCTTGACATCCTCCATGGAAGTTCCTCCTTCAGGAGTCTTTGCAACAGGAGCCGCCAGCATTGGGGTTACACCAGAAGTCTGCGTATCACTCCATGAGTTCCCAAATCCAGACTCACCGACCCATGCGTTGCCTGTGTTTGTAGATGTGCCTCCCCGATCGCTGGTCAACTGGTGTGGGGGCTGGTTTCCGATGCTGCGAGATCCGCCGAATCCACCGCCACCGTAACCTCCATGGGAAGGACCGCTTGCATGGCTTCCACGAGAGGAAGGGCCATGACTCCCGCGCCCTCTACCGCGGAAGTGGCCTTCTTCACCACGATCCCTTCCCCGCCCACCGTAGCCTCCCCCGCTGCCATTCGAACTCAGGCTCTCCACCTTCTTCTTGAGCTCGTCTACTTCTGCTTTAGTAGCAGTCGCATTCAAAGTGCTCAACAACTGCTTGTTTTGCTCGGTTAACTTGTCTACCTGCTCCACGAGTATCTTGACGCGATCCTGAACTCGTCTCTGATGGGCCATATCGTCGCTCAGCTTCAATAAAGCCGTCTCAAAGGACACTCGCTTGCCATAGAGACGCTTGAAGGGGGCCTCATACACGGACATATATTCATCAAGCTTCGCTTGGAGCTTGGGGTTGTGCCCAAGTACTATGAGGTTGAGTTCTTCGATTTGCTTCTTGGTGAAAGTCCCTGCGGATTTGGCATCGGAGAGTCTCTCCTCGGCAGCCCGTCGACTTGAGCGGATTTGGTTGATATCAAAAAGGTGTCTGTTGGCAGAATGAGTTATTGCCTTATTGATACACGAAAAAGAAAGACGGACCTGGTGAGAGCACGAACCTCCTCCATGCGTACTACTGGACCCCTTGGCCGCGATGCGGGAGGGTTGGTTTTGGTCACAACGCGAATGGGAGACCCCAAGGCGTTCAAGCCGTTCGGGCCGGGCAACTCAGATGACGGACCAGCAAATACTTCAGCCGTACGAACGGAGAGTAGAGACGGCGCCATCCGAACTCGGCCGATGTTGGCATCTGAGATAAGGGGCCGCACCATGGGAGTGGAAAAGCCGTCCCGTAAAGGATTGTCCACTATCTGTATCTCCGGTTCGTCATCTAGTAGGTTAGCCGTCGCATGCACAACTCTATTTCTAAACATTGCGGTGGTTTGTGTAGGAGCTGGCTTGCGTTTCTTCGAGGGTGGGTCGTAGTCTGAAACGTGTTGACAAGTACGTTGGGCAGGCAAACGATTATCTTCACTACCGGCGGTGGCAGGCGGAAAAGCTCCTTCCCACATGACTTCTGATGAGTTGTCATCATCTGAATGAGTCACGAATTTTCCGAAAGAAAGGACAGCTTCGGAGCTTGGAGCGGAGTAAGGGGCCGTGGTGGTGGCTAGCCCAGCTCCTAGACGTGTTTTATTGATGCTCTGCTGGTGCACTTGATGCGGAGCATCGACCGAAGATTTGGGCAAGACGATGCTGGAGAACATGAAGTACCAGACTGTGAGCGTATCTCGCCGTCTTCAATGATTCCGATACTCCTTGAAGAGCTTTCCATGGCGGCCGGGGGCTGTGAAGAGACTTTTGTAATTGGCTCAAGAACATCTGAGACAGCACTCGCATGCTCCTCCGTCGTTAACCCAGTGCTGGACAAGTTCGGCTCCGGATCGGATGAGATAGAATGAAGGGAATCATCTTGCGGCTGGACGACTTCTTCAGGGTCAGATGTCGACCAAGGAAGCCATGGAAACTTCTCCGCGACAGATCGACGCTCCTCCGGAGAGAGGAGCTCCTCTATCATACTGAGGTCTTCTTCACTGTTTTTAAGAGCGATCTCAGCATGAAGGAACATTGAAGGACAAACCAGACACTCACGAGCGACCTTGCATGCAAGGCAATGACATACTGCATTTGCACACGTGTTAGTATGAACCATGAATAGGTCAACGTTCACATACAGGTATTTGAACAACTCTTCCATCTGGGCTTCGGATGCAGCGCCTAGGTTCATGTCGTCGTCTTCAATCTCGTTTTCAGACGCGATTTCGTTGCTGTTCTGCATGTTGCGTATGCCCTGGTTATTCCCGTCGATCAAAAGCATGGAGAGAAACGTACTGTGATGCTGGAATTGGAGTCCACGACGGTCCAGTCGAGCCCAGACGCGGGTTCGCTTTGCATTTTATGCTGAAATGGATGGCTTGGGTGGTCAAGATGTCTTTTTGGCGAAAAAGAAGAAAGGACGATGGTTGATGGCTATCAAAGCGGCGAAAAGGTGCCGTGAACGAGTGCACGGGCGTAGATTTTTGAATTTCTCTTCCGTATTCCCGCATCTTCTATGTAGTACTCACCTGGACTTCGTAATAAATATGTTTGCCCAAATTGGCGCACACGCCTCTGGAAGGGGACAACTTTCCCCATAATCCGGGTTTCCGGGCTTCTTGCCATGATGAACGCCAGCAGACTCAGTTTCCTTGCCAGCGTAGCACTGAATGGAAACTAACACAGCTTCCACGGGATATTGGCTTTAAATTCCGCCGATAGCCCATGCCAATAACCTACTTCCTCAACCCTCTGCAAAATACGCGACAACGACTTCGGTACCAACACCAGAGAATACCTCCCCCGTGACGCTCTCGTCGACCCTCGCTCCAGATGGACTTCCGCTGGCCGTTTCAAAACTCTGCCCAGCCCAGGTGAGGCCACTTGTGGCGTCGGCACCAGGAACATAGAGACGCCTGAGGAAGTAACTACCATTGCCACCATTTCCAGCCACATTGGCTGTAGTCAAACCCGAGAGAGTGTAGGCGAACTCCGCCCTTGAGCCAGGCGTGTAGTAGGTGTAGTAGGGCGCAGAGTTGATGATCACGACGCGGAGCAGGGCGCTGGTGTCGGCGGCGTAGATGCCGTAAGAGGCTACGAAAGTCGAGTCCGTCGTCAGCTCGGCGATGTAGATTGGGCCGGTGTAGGAGGTGAGTTCAGACTGAATCAACAGGGAGTGATACAGCGGAAGAATGTGGGGTGCTGTATACGGCGTTCCATCATTGATACCTATTCAGGTATCAATAGCACTCAGTGTGTATGGATATGTTTTACCATTGTAGGGATCGAAGAAGTCATACTTGTACCCAATGCCGTTGTGGAAATAAAGACGTTCGATACCTCTGGCAGCGGCCTGGAAAATGTCTTAGATCGGGGTTAGTACATCATTATGTCCGAAACGCAGAACACACAATCCGTCACCCATACTGCGGCGCCAGCTGCGTTGCTGAGCCCTGGAGCACCATGGCAGCTGACACTATTCGTCTCTCCCTGTTCTCCATCAGCGTATACTCGGGGTGGAGTGTATCAAAAACACACCAGCTCGAACCTCCATCCTTGTGCATTGGCCGCCGCAATCTCTGGGTCAAACACGCTCAGATTCCCCCTGACGTACGCCTTGTTCATCAAATCGGCGACTGCACCACCAGCGCCTTGGCAGAAGCTACCCTGATAGTGGTGTTCGCTGACGGTGTACACGTCCTCGCGCAGCGTGCCGTTTAGCAGACCCGCGGCCAGTGCACCGGAGACGGTGAAACCGTTGGCCGGGGTTGGGTGGGCGAAGGACAAGATCTGCATACGTGGCGGGTAGGTGAGGGCACCTTGGATGGAGGTCGCGAGGCTGTTCCAGAGGGTGGTATAGTACTCGATTGTCCATCCCTGCGATACCCATATCAGGAAACTTGATCATCAACCGAAAACTGATGGCTCACGCCGCCATAAAGGTCCGGCTGCGATGGAGTTAGAAACAGTTGGCGGATGAAGTTCGGAATGCGCACCTCGTTGCCCAGCTCGAGATAACGCAACGTCACTCCGCTCATCTGATTGTACAGCGTCTGAAACACCTGGGTAATGATTTGTGCTTCGATGACGGCCCCATAGTTCGCCTGGGCCTTGAGGTTGATACCAAAGGTGAACTCAGTGCCGGAGGGAAAGTTCCCTGCAAGCGACCAGAAGTCAGTGCCGACGACCACAGTGTTCGCCTCGGGATAGGGGGTGGTGTTGGTCGCTGCAGGGTAGGTGTTGTTCGTGTACTGGACATCGGGCGACCAGTGCGTCTTGTCCTCTGTGTTACCGCCCACACGGATGGGAGGAGGTACTCCATATCGCTCGACAATATTTTGAAGGACGGTCATTGTGAACGGGTTGGGAGAACCGAGTGTGCCTGCCCAGTCGGGGAAGCGATCTTGCTCGATAGACATGCCGACGAGAGAGCCATACGAGTACTTTGCATTTGACGGGATCGAGGACGGGATCGTGATAGTCACTGGAGTCTGGGACACTGCGAGTTGCGCTAACCCCAGCGCACCTAGGACGATGTGGAGCATCTCGGTGAGGTAGTAGCTGGAGAGGTGTTGAGCCTACATCGAGGTTGAGCTGTCTGAGGGGTGCGTACATATATTCTTCCACCATTTTTTCCAGCACACTCCTATTACGTCTGTATGAACAATGAAGAGCAGCACTGGATCCTCCACATCAGGCGACGTGGGGGAAGGAAGGCTGGAGAGGAAGCGCCGAACTGCTGGCTCGCTCCATCCGGGGAAGGCGGATTACTTCATTTGTCTCGTGAGGGAGATCAAGAGTGTTGGCCGTCCACCACCACAACGACGAGGTGTGGAACGAAGTTCCTATTGAAGGTGAGTATACAATGTTAATCTCGAGGTTAAAAGCGCTTGCATGCTATGATCCTTGTAGAATATGGTTATGCAGCACCATGGAGAGATCACGGCGTTTCTCCGTGGGGGTTGAACTGCTCGCTTCCGAGAAGGGCGCGGACAAGCCGAAAGAGTCCGAATATCATCACATCTTTGACTTTCATTATTGCATGAAGGTTCGAGTGAAGAGCTGAATTCACTTGAAATACGCAGCGAGGGAACAATCAGTCTTTGGGTCGTGATTGTAAATCACATTCTTGAATCGTTCTCGAAACCTCTCAGCATTCACGTATCGAGCTTTCGAAATCCTCTTTTTGATTTCAGCTAGGTCTTCAGGTCTCTTCAGAAGCTGTCGCGCTCAAAATGCCACTAAGTCAATTCGTGATAAAAGCTGATTTGGGGCGAAAGCTTTAATGCTAGTTGTCCTCGCAAATGAGCACGTACCTTGACGCCTACTACTCCTTTGACCAGTCAAGTTCCTCTCAGCTGATGAATAACAAGATGCATATCGATTCTATGAATGCTCTTCCTACTACTGCTATGCTTACTGCCACCTGCTATGCCTACTGCGACTATTGCAAAAGCCTCAGCTACTGCTGCTCCTAGTTTGCTCACACAATTGGAACTGTGCTTATTAATTACCGGACCATTTGTTCTAGAAGATCTAGAACGTACTTCTGAAATTCGTTCAATTTTTCTAAATACAGGAATGACGGGTGCAGACGGAGGCATATATGGTGGACGCGTTTGCAGACAGCCGCGGTGTTAGGGGTCCCAGCTGTCTGCAAAAGGCCACCAGCTGTGGTTGTTGCATCTAATTTTGCTCAAATCCGTGGCTTTTCTGCATTTGTGTTTAATTCCGATTTTCTTTTGAATTTTGTGGCTGTGAGCAGGGTAAAAGGTCTGCGCATATGAGTCAAGGATCTGATACACTTTCCCTTTCCAATGGGAGCAGATACTTGGCTATTTAGTGGTAGCAGATAGGTACTTCTTGAGCTTCTGCTATCTGGCCTTTGGCTTCCATTTGCCTCTGCAGAAGTTCTTACTCTCTTCCGTCAAGTTTATTTTTCTTCCACTTGCTCCCCCACAGGAGTATATTAGCTTGTGCAGATGCAAAAACGGTGTTTCCACTGGATGTGGAGACAAATGTGCATAGCACTTTGAATCCTTATTTTGAGGCCATGTCCCCACCACCCTATTGAAGCTTGAAGGACCCTAATGAGCTGTCCGCGAACGTCCACCATAGAGGCATCGGTCATTTACAGGTCACGCAAACAACGCGTCGGACGCGTCTTTCATTTAGTCAACCGAACGCGTCTCCATTTCTCACACCTCTTCTCCCCTTACCACCACAACTCATCCCTCTCTTGGATCAGCTTGAGTTGCGCATACCTGATTAAATATAATCCAATATCAACTCTCTTGCACATCATGGGTAAGCAGGGCACGCTAGACGCTTTCATGCGTCGAGGCGCTCAAGCATCTTCATCTCCCGCAAGACCGCGGCAAAACTCTGAGACTTACATACCCTCCGACGACGCAGAATCCGTTGTCGAGTTTCGCGATGACACCATCCCAGAAGTTGTTTCCCGACGCGCCGCAGTCGTTATAGACACTAACCAGGTCCGCATTCGTCCGCCGCACAAATCGATCGACTCGAGCGATCCGCCCATGAGCGATATCAACGAGATGTTTCGCGATCTCCTAAAGCGATTCCCTGATTTCGAACGCGTACTCGAATTTTTCCAGACGAAGGAGGCACTTAATGTGGCCACGATGTGCTCCGGCACCGAGAGCCCCCTCCTCGCTCTCAAGATGATCGATAATGCATGCTTCGACCTGTTCGGCATTCATCTTCGCACCAATCACATTTTCTCATGTGAGATTGTTGACTACAAGCAAGCATATATCGAACGCAACTTTCAGCCCAAAATTTTGTTTCGTGACGTGTGTGAGCTGGGCAACGAGATGGCGTACGTCTACTCATCTCTCTAGTCATATCTGCTCTGATGTCCTCTTTAGTACGACTGCCTATGGTTCTCAGAAGAAGGTACCGCTCAATTGCAATATCCTCATCGCAGGCACATCATGTGTCGACTACTCCGCCCTGAACAACAAGCAGCAGAAAATTACCGATAACGGCGAGTCCGGTCGTACTTTTAGAGGAATGATGGGCTACGTCCGCCGTGCCCGGCCTGCGATCATCCTCCTGGAGAATGTCTGCAAGGCTCCCTGGGACCAGATTGTAAAGTACTTCAAGGAGGAGGGCTATGCCGCCACCTTCACCCGGTTCGACACAAAGGACTTCTATATCCCCCACACGCGCAATCGTGTATACCTCATCGCCTTTGATGCTCGCAAGGGTGGGAGCCCAACTTGGTCCCTTCCGGAGAAATGGCACGCCAAAGTCGTTCAGCTGAAGCGTCCCGCTTCCAGCCCGTTGGACGCGTTCCTCCTTCCTGCTGACGACCCACACATCCACCGCGCGCGAGAGACACTTGTCAAGGAAGCCAGACAAGCTCTGAACCGCGGTAGAGCCAGGATCGACTGGAGCAGGTGTGAAGGCCGTCATCAGCGTGCTAGACTGAACGAAGAGCTGGGCACCAGGAGGCCATTCACTTACTGGGAAGATGGTGCGTTGGTAAATTTGCACAACCTGCAGATGGCTAACGTTAGTTTAGGCGCGAAGTGTAGCATGCCTGACTGGACTTGGCGCGACTGGGGCGTCATGCAAGTCGAGCGTGTTTGGGACTTGGTCGATATTACCCTCCTCCGTTACGCCAAGGAGGACTGGGATCCGTCGTATAAAACACTGGTGTGGAACCTCTCACAGAACGTCGACCGGCAGATCGGTTCGGGTGTCATTGGCGTCGCACCCTGCCTCACACCCAGTATGATCCCGTACATCACAAACCGTGGTGGACCGATGACTGGTCTCGAAGCGCTCGCACTGCAAGGCCTCCCGATTAACGAGCTTCTGCTCACGCGCGAGACCGAAGATAATCTCGCTGATCTCGCTGGAAATGCGATGACCTCTACGGTCGTTGGTAGCGCCACTATTGCAGCCCTCTTCGTAGGGCTTAAGCACCTGTTCCAGGATATACCCGACCGCGAAAAGGAAGATGAGGATATGGAAGGCGAGACGGGAATACAGGCTCACATTGGTGGGGAAGATCGGCTTGCATCTCACCCTCTCGACTTGGCAGCCACCAAGTCTATCAACCTCAAACGTATCTTCGATATGGCCCAGCGTAGTGCTCGTCTGTGTATCTGCGAGGGACGTTCTGGGATGACCACCGACCTAGTCCATCGGTGCAAAGACTGTCTTGTTACCACTTGCTCTCGCTGCGGTGGTCGGCCAACGCACAACTACGAAGCGTACACGATCGATCGCCTGTCTCCGATCGATTTCGAGAAGGAGCTCAAGGCGGCGTTGCCTATGTGTCTCGAGTTCTCCTCAATCACAGAGGAGGATCTTGAACTTGAGAATGTAGCTCCTGATCTCGATATGGACAGATCAGGACGCACTCTGAAGGATGCCGACTTCAAGTTCTGGCAAGATGCGGTTCTACGAGCCACAAGCGGTATACTACGTTTTACTACCTTGAAACGCCAAGAGCTCTGGGTGATTCACTACGATAGCGCGTCAGCCCGCTTGGAACTGGTTCTCTATCCAACATCCAAGCCTCAGTGGTTCCTGTATGCCAAGCCCGAATCTGGCATGCCAGCCAATTCTCCACATCGCCCTCTTCTCTCCCAGCCAATCTTGCGTTCCACAGGAAAAAATGGGTTCTTCGACGGGCCGTGGCAGTTTGGCTTGCCTATCACCGAGAAGCTGACTATCAAAGTGGAAGGCAAAGGCGAGCTTGTCCCTAGCTTCCAGAGCAGCCTCGGTCTGCAAGGCGAGTTCGCGGACGGGAAGGTATGGGATATGTGGAAGATCTCTGTTAATGAGGATGATGTCGATCGATTGGACTTTGACATCTCCGGTGAATACAAGCTCTTGCCGGACTGTGGTAACGCGGCTCGATCCCTGCACAGACGCGCGACCAGTGGTCCAGATGGCAAGGAGCTTTTCTTTTTCCGCGATCCGGAACGTATTCGATTTGGCAAGTCCGATAGCTACACGTTCTCCTGGACGCACCGCAGACTTGACCATGGCGAGGACCGCCCGGTTCTTTGCACACTTGACAAGACTTGGAGGGAGCACGATAGGAAAGGTGCAGAGAAGATCACCGCCCACGTCAGCCGGCTGTGGACCAAAGCCAGGGATTTGGTAATTACGGTATGTATCTTGTATGCCCGTTCTATATAAACTAATTTCAGGTACAGCCTATCCAAGAGGGGGATGCATCGTATGCTGTCCCTGTGGGGCCCGTGCCCATTGATGTTGAAGCTGGTCACTGTGAGACTGCCACCGCCATTCTCACCTGTGAAGTTCCTATTAAGGACGAGATGGCTGCCCACTGGTCCGAGAATCAATGGACGGAAGTCGATGTCATTCACGAGCGTGCTATTTTCCAGAACCTGTCATGGCTGACGGAACGAGTCAAGACGATCTCCAATATGCAGGACTGGTCAGTCGTGCAAACTGCTGCTTGTGATCTACCGGAATGCATCTCCTGTGCGCCCAAGGCTCCAACCATCCAGTGGTTCAAAGCACCAAAGAAGGGAGTCATCGCCATGGAGGATATGGCTGAAGCCGGAAAATATGAACAGGCTCTGAAGAGTCGCACCTCGCCATTTGTTACACAGCTTCGCCTCTTGGATGGTGTCGGTACGATGCGCATTGGCGTCAACTTCGCATCCCTTATCCACCGCGCTGCGGCTGCGCTCCCTGACAGGGGGAACAAAGTTGTGCCCGAACTCGCCTGGCGCTTGACGACAGATTATATGCAAGGCTCCATCCTTGACCTGCCCAAGTTCAGGTTGACGAGCAACCGTCGTGACGTTGAAGCCGCTCAGCCACCGAACTTCAAGAAGAAGGTGCCACTGCGCAAAGAGCAGCTGCGGTCCTTGACATGGATGCTGCGTCAAGAAGCTAAAGGAGCCCGACCATTTATTGAAGAAGAGATCGTCGAGGCAGTCCTCGAGCCGTTGGGTTGGCGTGCCGAGGGCCGCGCTACACGCCCTGCTGTAATTCGTGGTGGTGTTCTGGCCGATCAAGTTGGCTACGGGAAAACTGCTATAACCTTGGGCTTGATAGATGCTGCTTCGCAGAGGCCGCCTCCCGCAGTCGACGCCTCCGTACTACGAGGGCGTATTCCTGCATTGCAAACAACTTGCTGCGTCGTCCCACCACATCTCATCAAACAATGGCCGTCAGAATTCCGCAAGTTCTTGAAGCCCGATGCACATGATATAGTCGTCCTGGAGAGCATGGCCAGTCTGAACCGAGTGACGATCGAGGAGATTCAAAATGCGAAGATCGTCCTTGTTGCTTCCAATCTCTTCCAATCCAAGGCTTACGTTGAACGGTTGGGTATGCTGGCTGGCAAGTTTATGCCCCTGCCTGGCACGGGTTCTGCCCGCCACTATCGTGACCGATTGGATACAGCATTGTCAGCCCTGCGGCACCAAATGAGCAGGCTTATGGGCGATACCGGGGCAGCAGGCGTTTGGAGCAGGGTGAAGTCGGCCCAGCTTCGAGGTAAGAGCATCCATTCAATTGTCCCCATCGTATTTCTCCTTCATTATCCCTAGGCCCAGAAGCCGAGGAGGTCTTCGTGCAGTCAATAAGGTTGAAGGGTCAAAAATACCGTGATGCTCATGCTAACGACTCTACTGCCAATGTATTCAAGAAAGGAAAGAAGGATGCGGCAGGGTCCAGCCCAGCGTCGAAAAGACGACGTAGCGATGATGAGGCTGAAGAGTCTGAAGAAGAGTCTGACGAACCCGCCATCAAGAAGCAGAAAGCGGCGAAAGCCGTTGTGGACCCCTGGGGCCTTCAGACTAGCAAAGTGAAGAACAAGTGGCAGCAGATGACCTGCCCGCCACTCGAGGCCTTCCTTTTCGAACGCTTGGTCGTGGACGAATACACGTACCTAAAGGATGCCCCCCTTGCGTCGGTTACCAGACTCAGCTCAGCATATCGGTGGGTCCTCTCTGGAACGCCCCCCGTTCACAACTTCGCTGCGGTCAAAACAATTGCAGTGTTTTTGGATGTTCATCTGGGCATTGACGACGCCGGTGAGATGAAAGGTGAGCAAGGTGGAAGAGGCAGGCACGCTAAGAACGAGCAAACATGTGGGTATCCTTTACCCGGAACTGAAGCAGCATTCTAATCAGTCACGACAGCTGTGGAGAAGTTCCATTCTTTCCGTGAAGTACGTTCGCCTGCTTGGCATGCCCGCCGCCATGAGAAGGCACAAGAATTCTTAGATCACTTCGTTCGTCAAGTGAGTTCGTGCTGCCGAACAGCCGTACGACTACTTATATGCTTTAGAACATCGCGGAGATCGACGAGATTCCTTGCGAGCAATCCCTCAAGCTTGTCACGCTTCCTGCTGCTGAACGTGCCATTTATCTGGAGCTGCTGCATCATCTCATGGCGCTAGACATGACCATCAAAAAGGGAAAGAGGGGAGAAAGCGACCGAGACAAACGCCTGGCTCAATCTCTCGGAGATAGCGAGTGAGTGATTGCACCAGGTAATATAAGCCTTACTTACCAGTTATTTCTAGATCTGCTGAGGAAGCGCTTCTGAAGCGTTGCTCGCACTTTGACCTCGATATGGATGGCATAACGCTGGACAAGCCTCACAAGAAGGCAGACAAGAAGGGGAAGAAGGGACGACCGAAGAAGGATGTCAGCGACGATGAGTCTGCCATGGAAAGTGATGAAGAGGTAAATGACAGCGGGGACGACAGCGACGTGGCCTGGGTTGCCTCTGGCAATACCAAAGATCAGAACCGAAGCGACAACGCCCTTCAAGCGTGCGATGTCATTGTGCGCGATCGAACGGCTCAAAGAGATGATTGCGAGCGCGACCTAAAAGAAAAGGTCAAGGAAGCCTTGATTATGGAGAGGAAGATTGGCTCGATAGAGGAAGACAGCCCCTTCCGCGCCTGGATGAAGGGATGTCAGCAACGTGGCGTCAATGACAAGGAGGCAACTGCTCGTATCGTTAAGTTGATTCGCGACGCTGTGGCCAAGCCCACACCTTCGACACCAAACGGGAAGCTAACCACTCGCGACACCAACGTGACCACTTCTCCGTCCTTCGATAAGGGAAATAAGGGGCAGAAGGGGAAGTCCAGCAAGAGCTCGAAGAAAGAAAACAAAGCCCCCAAGAAAGCCAAAAAAGCCAAAGATGAAGAGTACGAGACGGACAACGATGATGACGATGACGAAGCTGTTGGGCCAAAAAAGAAGACCGCCGCAGATATTCAAGAGGAGATACGTTGGGATCTACGAGAACAGACTCATGTTCTTCGACGTCTCGAAAAAGAGCTCGTAGGACGTGTTCGATCACTGCGGTATTTCGCCAATATCCGTGATCTACAGACTTTGGACAACGAGCATCGGAAGGCGGGCATGACGGAGGTAGTGTGTCCCAACTGCCCGTATACGACGGGACCACTACCCTTGTCAAATCTCTCCATTTTGTCATCATGCGGACATATGGCCTGTCACAAATGCGTACGTGAGCACGCTGTACGTGAAGAATGCGTATACCGCCAGGAAGGCTGCCGTGCACAAGCCCGCGAACTGAATATCGTTCATGCTGATACCCTTGGTATGGACGAGACACACGATCGTAAGACCAAACATTATGGCATCAAGCTAGAGAAGATCGTACAGCTCATTAAGTAAGTGCTCTTTCCTTGACCCTAGTCTTGCACCAGCTGATTACTGATACAGACACCAAATTCCTCAAGACGAGCGTGTCCTTGTATTTGTCCAATTCCCCGATCTCACTGAGAAAGTCGCAGCCGCCCTGCAGGCCCACAAAATCTCTTTCCTCCAGATCAGGGGAAGCGCCAGCTCGAAGTCGAAGGCGCTGCAAGAATTCCAGAATCCAGATGCTTCGCAGAAAGTGCTTCTCTTGAACGTCATGGATGAGAGCGCGAGCGGCGCGTAAGTTCTCGATATTGTATCTACCTTCAATCTCTCACCGCTTATGCTCAGCAATCTCACCGTCGCCAACCACGCCATCTTTATTTCTCCCCTTTTGGCACCCTCGCAAGAGATTTATGAGGCGAACGAGACACAAGCGATTGGCCGTCTGCAGCGATTCGGTCAGACCAAGATGGTTCATGTGTATCGTTTCCTTACCACAAACTCTGTCGATGTCACCATCTTCGAGGAGCGAAACAATTACAAGGTCGACCAGACGAAGAAGAGCAGCGTGCTGAAGCAGCAAGATATCAAACGGCATGCGACGCAGCACGAGAAGCTTGTGTTTGACCACATCGAAGTTCCTTCGTTGGGATCAGTTGGACATCGATCTCGTAATGTGTCTGCCTCGCCGCCAATCATCGCTGCTGAGCCCATCGACCTGACGATGAGTGACGAGAGTCCTTCACCCTCCGTTCCTGCACCGACTTCGGCTGACTTGGGCACTGAGCCTGAACCTGTTATTGTGGCTGCCGCTGTGACCGTCACTGCTTGATTGATAATTCATACTATGTATAGTAAAGGACCACTTGTTCATCAATTACGATTGGGCAATATTTGTATAGCTTCGTCCGGTCATTTTCATTGCACTCCTGTAACGCATCTTGGGTAGCACCGATCGCCTCATAATCTTGAGCATTGTCATTTCTCTGCAATATTTCCGGCTCTTTCTGGGTTCCCGCAGTTCTTGCTTAGTCAGCAACATTGGGTCCAAACCCTCATTGTAGGCGTCAGCCGTCCGACCAATCCACGTCTGTACCAACTCCTATTATTACTTGAAAATGCGTACAACAGAGGCAGCAGCAGCAGAGGTTCCATGCACAGGTGTAGACTGTCCCAACAAGGCCGGCAAGCTGGAATGCCCGACATGTATCAAGTTCGTATACATGACCGTTCTGGCGACGACACGCTTGCTTACTGTATTAGGCTTGGGATCAAAGGTTCGGTCTTTTGCAGTCAGGAATGCTTCAAGAACAGTTGTAAGTCTCAATAGTCACTTGTGCTTTCTCTCATCAATGATTCATCATGCAGGGGTATGAATCCCACAATTACACGTCCTGACGAGCTTAACTAAACTTCCGTAGAAAACGCACAAGCAACTGCATACTGTTGCTACTTCCAGCGCAAATCCTTCAGGTGCGTTTTTACTTTGACTGTTGTTGTTCTATATGAAAATTTTTGATTGCTTGATAGCGGACGGACCTTGGCCATTCTTCAAGTACACCGGTTCAGTCAGAGCAGTTTATCCTCTTAGTCCGAGGCGACCGGTGCCGGACAGTATTCCAAAGCCAGATTACTGGAAGGATGGTGCGTGTCTTGCCACCAGAGGACATTGAGGGTGTACTCATAGAGATCCAGGCATACCCAAATCCGAGAGAACGGGTGACGTACAACGGAATCCTCGAATACTGAACGAGGCTGAGATCGAGATTATGCGCACATCCTGCCGTGTATGGTGTTGCCTTTCATGTTTGATCCACTCTCTGATTTTGGCACCAGCTTGGCCGTGAGGTGCTCGAAATCGCTGCCGCTGCCATTGCTCCGGGGGTAACCACCGATGAGCTCGACAGAATTGTTCATGAGGAGACGATCAAAAGGGGCGCGTATCCGAGTCCGCTCAACTACCGTGATTTTCCCAAATCGGTCTGCACGTGTGTTTCTCTATCTCCATTCCTAATGTAGCTTGTCTCATTCTCGGTAACAGATCCGTGAACGAAGTTATCTGCCATGGTATACCCGATCAGCGCAAATTACAAGAGGGAGACATTGTCAATTTGGGTACGTCCAGTTTCCATGAGGATCAGCGGCGACTTCTTAATACGGATGCAGACATATCATTGTACTACAAGGGCTTCCATTCTGATTTGAATGAGACATATGCGGTGGGGAAGATCGATGATGAATCGCAAAAATTGATTGATACGACCCGCACATGTCTTGATGAGGCGATCGCGATGTGCAAACCTGGTGCATTGTTTAGGGATATTGGGAAGTTAATGTGAGCGCCGCCATGCGGAACCTTGGTGGAGCTGGATATTAATTCATTGTCTAGTGAACCAATAGCGAAGGCGAATGGCTGCAGCGTGGTTCGTTCATACACTGCACATGGCGTCAACCAAAACTTCCACTGTGCACCCACGTTCCCCCACTACGCAAAGAATAAAGCGTGGGGTGCCATGAAACCTGGCATGACATTTACGATCGAACCAATGATTAATCTTGGTACCTGGCACGACACACACTGGCCAGATAATTGGACTGCAGTTACGCAGGATGGTAAAAGAAGTGCACAGTTCGAAGAGACGCTGTTGATTACAGAACACGGTTGCGAGGTTCTAACAGCGAGGAAGGATCGCAGACGATTCTACCCGTAGCGGACCAATGGTGTCAGAAGGGTTGAACGGTATGGATGGAGCACAGGATGTACCTTCGTGTAATGTACATTGACTTCATTATGATTCGGTGGTCTATCTCGCAGTTCCCTTTATTCGGTCATTTATTACCCTCAGCACGCGGCGATCATCCACTACACCGCCGTTTCCACTGTTGTCATCGGTGTGCCCCATGCATAGAGGTCGAATCCCTCCTTGTACCGCTTTCCCGGCTCGCGCTCGAATGTTGGCGGCCAAATTTTTCTTCTGTGAGCGTAGTAGTCGTCATGTTGATCTCCACCTTCGCTCATCGCATTGTAAGTGGCGTAAATAGCAGCCCGCCCATGTGGAGAGTTGTTTGGTCCAGAACGGTGCGCGAGGAATGACCCGAAGATGAGCATATCTCCTGCCTGTGCGTTAACCTCGTGTTCTTCGCACCAAGCGAGTGGAGGAGAGCAGCGTACCTGTATCCAGCGGCACCGGCACCCACTCATGTCCATCCTCCCACTCCTTCTTGATGGTGTGGTCTTTGTTTAGCGGAATGTCGCGGATCAAGTGCGAGCCAGCGACAACCTCGAGATACCCGTTTTCCGCCGTCGCAGGCTCAACAGCGATTAGGATCGTAAGGTGCTTGAGAGCGGCAATGTGCTGGTATGCCGGGGAGTCGGTATGCGGGTCAAATCCGCCGCCCCCGGGAGCTTTGTAGTTGATCTTCTCCTGTAAGTGTCCATTGTCACCGATATAGATATGTAGCTCGGGTAAAGACGCACTTTGAAAAGGACCATCTCCTCGCCCGACAACTGGGCGAGCATGCACCGCAACCGCGTACCACGAAGGAGTGCATTAAAGCCGTCGTGAAAATTTGCATAATTCTCTGTGCGTGTGAGGAAGCGGCGACCATATTTGTCGATCTCCTCGTATGGCATGTGTGCTCCAGGCGTGTTTGGCCATTCCTACGCAGTCAGGACGGCGTCAGCAACACCAGGTCGTTCCTGCTTCTAGACATGGGCAGACGTACCTTGACCTCCGCCGTCCAAGATATCAGATCCGCCTGCTCATGCTCGTTGAGGAGCCCGCGAAGGATGAGGTATCCGTTCTGGGCAAAGAAGGTCATCTGCCCCTCGGAGAGTTGGAGCTGCTCGTCGCTCTTGATTGCACTGGTCATCGTGATGCCGTATGGGAAACGTAAGCCGGGTAACTTGCAACGATGAGGGAATCAAGAGGTCCAGGGGTCGTCTTCGCACGCAGACATCCTCGGAGGACCGTAAGAGGAAGGTGCAGGCCAGTAAACCTCTGCGTCGTGGTGTATTGCGGGCGTTGACCGAACATGTCAACGTTAACTGCTTCCCTCTTCTCTGCTCCCCTTCTTACAAGATCATCAGCAATGATAACCCGTACCCGGCAAGCCTCGTATACCGCGGCTCTCTCTATATATGGTCATCCTGGGTCGCTGCTCCTCCAGCAGCTTGGACCGGATCTCCTCCGGTCCCTTGTATGCCAATATTCGTGCGGCAAGGTGTTGCGACCATGCGGATCAACACGAGGCCACAGCATTCCTATCAGTGAATCTGTCTGCGCCCTCGGCAAGTCCAGCGGTTTGATGCGCAGCGGACAACAGGAACAAGAACAGTGGTGTATTCATATGGGGAAGGGCGGAATATCGCGACGTAGATTGGCTGTGTTGTTGCTCGTGAAAATATCTATGTTGATTCAGGTATTGTATTGTGCAAATGTGAATCTACGGGACTGATGGTAGTGATTGCCTAACGCAACATTGTGCTGGATGAATCATGATGATGAGCACGCGTATGCGTTCAGCCGGTCTCTCTTCGACACGTTCCTACTCCTCTCCCTACATCACAGGTGCAACCGCAACTTGGTTGTGGATGGTGCCCATCGGCGTCCCCCAGGCGTACATGTCGTACCCTTCCTGGTAGGACACATTCGGCTTGCGCTCGAACGTCGCGGGCCACTTTTCGCGACGGTGTTCGTAGTACTCCCTGCGTTGATCGCCTCCTTCCTTGGTGAGGTTGAAAGTTGCGTATATGAGCGCACGACCCTTCTCTGAGTCATTCTTTTCCGATCTGTGGACGAGGAAGGAAGAGAATATGAAAATATCGCCTGGAAGAGAAGAAGACATATCAGCGCGTGGTCTATCACCCCTCCTACACGTCATCTTCTCACCTGTGTCCAACTCAGCAGGTATCCATCGTTGCTTGGCACACCAGGCATCATCAATACACTTGTCATGTCTCGTGGGGATGTCCTTCAGAAGGTGCGATCCAGGGAGTACCTCAACGCATCCGTTTTCAGGTGTAGCCGGCTCCACAGCCATGGCCAGGGAAAGATGATTAATAGAAGCGATATGCTGATAAGACGGTGCATCCGTGTGTGCGGGGAAGCCGCCGCCCCCGGGAGTTTTGTACACGATCTTCTCCTGGGAGCATTTCGATGAGGTCATGCCGTCACATCAGAGGGGGAGAGAAAGCTTGCCTTAAACAGGACCATCTCCTCGCCTGTGACCTGTTGAACGAGATGGGCCAGCTCCTGACTCCGCAACAGGTGGCCGAGCTGCTCGTGATGATCGACGAAGTTTTCAGTGAGGGTACGATCCTTCTTGCCGTTTCCTTTGATCTCTTCGTAATGCATGTAGTGATTCGGCATATCTGGTGAGTTCTACAAGTCCAGTTAGTTCCGCTTGGGCATACTTGTGTACAGTCAGATAATGGACACCATCCGCCATACCTTGACGTCCTTTACCCATTCTATAAGGTCTGCTTTCTCCTGGGGCGTGAAGAGATTTCTCAATATGAGATACCCTTGCTGCGCATAATCTATCTTCTGCTGCTCCGAGATTTTCCAGGCTGAGGTGGTCGAGAGTACAGACATTGTAGATGGGTTGGGCAATACGTGTAGTATCGCTCTAACTCGACTTGCTTTTATACCATTATGGCGCCGTTTGAGAGGCAGGTATGGGCGGAGTGGAGGCGGCGAAGCATCAGATGTTTTGCAGATGAGCATCGACTGTAGTCCGGCTTTGCCAAGATCCCGGCGTCAACAATACAGTCGGGCTGTACGTATCTGCCATCAGCAGCGCAGACAGGAGAACGAAGAGCGTCTGCTTTGGGTAAGTAGCCGCGGTGGACAGCCTTTTTGGCACATTGTGTCGCGTGTTCCAAGACCAGTCATTGATGAGATAAACGAAAAAGAAGTTGTAAGTGCAGATCGCATCATCAGCCAGAGAAAGGTTCAGAGGAGCAAGATCGAAAACACAACGGCAGGCGAGCCATCAGGCCTAAGGACGTTAGAGGCATAGTCCGGGAAACGAGGTGACAGCGCGACTAAAGGAGAAAAAGAAGAAAGGGCCGTGGTCATCTGGCGCGCAACGCGGATTGCGCGCAGGGACAACACGCTTTCAATCGATCAAACGACCACTCAGCAGACCGTAGTTATTCCATCCTTTCTGAGATCAGCTTCTGTCCGACGTCCGGAAAAAAATGACTTTGGACGTTTCCAAACAAAATACTGTCGATATTCTATTTAACATTCTCATCGCTCAAGGCGATGCCGACTACATCGGGGAAAATGTGTCTCAGTTGGAGCATTGCTTGCAGGCTGCCCACCTTGCACATTTGGCAGGTTAGTGTTCATCTCTTGTCACCGTATACTTTACACGGAAGATGCCTACATGATTCGCCCTCTTCCTTACGACATGACCCTTTTACCACCAATACATCCTGCTTACCCTCCTACAGGCGCTGATGATGAAAGTGCGTAAGCAGTTTGACTGGTCCGCCAAGTCGGCTCGAAATTAGACGTTTCGCTTATCTATTCGCTTCCTCCTCCTGCTTCTCTGCGGGACCCTTCTGGATCCTCAATTCTGGTCTTCGACTTCGTCCAGCGATCCTCGCCGCATTGCTACACGATATCGGTCAATTCCTGCCAGAACAAACGGCAGAGGCGATGATGACCGAACACGGATCCGTGGGGCGCCAGGGACATGAGCGATTGGGCGCAACGTATCTCGCCGAGCTTGGCTTCTCTCAGAAGGTGTGTTCTGACGTCGAGTCATTCAAATCGCCCATTGCTGCGGAAATTCGTTCTTCCTACCTCATCCGATTGCCCGCCTTGACTCTCAATGCCAGGTCTGTGAATTGGTCGGAGCGCACGTGATAGCAAAGCGATACCTCACCGCGATCGACAAGTCCTATTACGAATCTCTCAGCGAGGCGAGCAAGATAAGTCTGCGTTTTCAGGTAAGATTTCCTTCATTAGCTTGGCTGTCTAGGCGCGATCTAATCAGTTCCGTCAGGGAGGACCATTTACGAGCGCAGAGATTGAAGACTTCGAACGCGATGGGCATTTCCGGGATAAAGTCGCATTGCGTGGATGGGATGATCAAGCAAAGGTTGTTGACCTTGCGGTACCAGAGCTAGATGCTTACCGCTCCATGGTCCTTCGGCATCTTCGTCTGCAATCTTCCCCGATGTTCGCTCAAGACCGAAAGTGACGAATAAACGAAGGATATACGGCATCAAACCCGAAATCCGGCCGCTTGTATACATCGCTGGTAATATTGCAGGGCTCAGGAATCTAGCGGGGCCGAGGCGGACCGAACTGATGCGTTAGATACGCCGAAAGTGCGTCTTGGAACGGTGATGTGTGACGAAGCGCCTGATAATAAGCGCCCATGCCCTAGATACGCCATTGTTACGTCTTGACGGTATATTCCAAGCCACCAATCTCCCCTGATTCTCAGTCAGCAAGCCATACACATACACCTTCTCACTGAACATAGATTCTGATTCGATGCATCGCCCCACAGATGTTGCCGCGTACTCCGAGCTCTGCACTCGGTTCCGACAACGGGTCTACTAGTACCGAAACATTTTCGACCCTTCCATGGACCTTCACTCCCCATTCAACAGCTTGAAACCACGGACATATAACGAACATCCAATGCGTCCCTTCGTCATTCTGAATGCATACGAAGTATCCGGGCTGTTAGTCATTTGTTCGCGTTCCTCTGCTATATACCACTTTTTCCTTCGAAAGACCGTCGTAATGTCTATTCCTTCCTATTCTAAAGAGACCGTTTCCGCTTCTTGCTTTTCTCTCTCTTTGTGATGATGATGCTAGAAATTTCCCGAGGCCTATGACGCGCTCTAGGATAAAGCGAAAAGGATAACATACTCCTATGTTTTTCACACGTTGTGATAATGAGGTGTCCCTAAATATCTACAATGAGCGTGAAAATCGGGACGGAACTGCCTTTGATGGGAGTTACCGTCTTACCGCTTCAAGCTCAATCACATGCTGTCTCGGTAGTCACCGATGTCTCATGCCTATCCATATATGATACGCGATGGAGTCTCCGTTGAAGCAAGATCGCGAATGCCTGTGTGATCTATATTTGCGTCAGTGCTGCTTGTGTCATCAAAAGTAGTATAGCTCCACTTGGATTAGGTCCGCGAAAACTGCTGAACAACTTGGCGAGATCGAGGAAGTTTCAAGTTGCTGGCAGCATTTCCGTGCCACGCTGGACCTCCAACCTCATCAAGATGTTCTAAGAATACCTGTTTCGCGGTGCGAAGGTGTATAACCATACCCCAAACCTTGCCAAACGCGAACAGGTTACTCCCGCATCAAGCAGAATTCCTATTCGATTGATCCTAGATGAGACGCTCAATATTGCAAGGGTGGGAGCGGTCATGAAGCTTCGAGACGTTTTGAAGTATCTCTTGCCTTTTTCTGGGCCAAACACACCCTAGAGATGATTTCTGTTCCTCATTTCTGTTCCGCGCCGCTTGACCCGCATGCTGTGCCCCTGACCTGAGAATCCAATCGCACAATTCAACAGATTCGAGCATTCGCCACGCTAAGGACCAGTTTTAGCGAGAGGCGATCCTCATGCGCCTTGGGGGCTGTACAAATACCCTATAATTTCAGGGTTCTCTGCAGACCACTTTCCTGTCGTAATGGAGATTAGTGATTCAGGCCAAAACGGATTGGTACCCTTCCTCACTATCCGCATGATAAAACGTCCGAATGGAGAAGCCGTCTTTGTCGCCCGTTCCCGAGAAATATGAGAATAGACGACTAGTTTGACAACTTGATTACGCGTGGCATATGGTATCACGTTTGCGTGGTTGCAGCCCATCGCAGCATCCCCTCTGTATGGCAGTCCCCGAAGGACGTCAGTTATGGCTTTCTTTCAATAGTGAAGAACGACGGAGATAAGGCGCTTGCTTCCGCCAATCACTGAGCCCCTTTTGAGATCCGGAGGACCTGAATTTCCAATCAGCCTATGGTACAAATAAAGACGGACGAGAACAACACAATGGCTTGTCATCTTCCGCCAAGGAACGTCCACGTATTGAACAAGAAGATTCAATGGATGACGGCAATCAAGGCGGCAGTCTAGTAGAGCTCATCTTTCCGTGTCTTTCTTTTTCCCAGTCGGCGACTTGGTATGCCGGTCCGCTATGACATGCGGCACAGAAAGAAGCTTTTGCAGAAGAACGCGTTGTTTTGCATAAAAAGTACCGATTCAGCACTGCGAAGTCCTGTGAAGAATATCAATTGGCATGAAAAAAGCTTCTGTGACGTTATCTAACCTGCGGCGGTGCGAGTAAAGGAAGAAAACAAGCAGACTGTGGGCGGGGTAGCATTCACCAAAGAACATCAGGCCCAAATTTACGGTAAACGCAAAACGCCGTGGGCCGAGAACTCTTGATCCTTCGTGTACCACCGGCTTTCTACAATCAGATAGTCGCCTTCGTTCGATCCCGCCTTTGCCGCCGACCACACAGCGTCCAGACGTCGCCAATCGGTGAAGGCCGACGGAAGGCGCGAGCATGTTTCCTTTGCCGAGAACGGCCCGCTCTGCTCAGTAGTTATGGCCAGGTCACAAGCGTAAAGTGATGCCCGGTGAGAGTGCCCTGCGGTCGCACAGCACACTTGAGATATCGGAAGGCCGGCTTCCGGACCTCGACAAAAAGAGTGCTGGCATGCTCAACGTAATCGCGTGTTGATTGAGGGATCATAAGGACACAAATCTGTTGTGCTCTTTTGTGAACACGGAGACACGTTCTCCGGGATCGGAGTTCTCCGGCAAACCATGGAATTTGCAGGTAAACTTCCTCCGAGGTTTTACAGACTGCCAGAACTCGGAGAAACAGTGAACGTTGGCCGGACCAATTCAGCGAAGCAGTTTCCACGTGAGTTGCTGCAGGTCTCGTAGCATTGTGGAAAAGAACAGAGAAATGTTGCGGGCCGCAGTTCATCATGCGCTTGCCCTTCTCAATGCAAGAATATTGCACATAGACTGTGATGGCGGCGAAGAGTCGGCCGACACACATGCACGGGAGCAATCGGTAAAATGAAACTCCGACCAGAAGACGGGTCTGCTGATAACAAAAAACAACAACTTGAATTCGATCATTCTAAAGATGCATCAAGAACATAAGCAGCCCCCACAGCAATATCATCTGATATCTTGACACACTTCTAGAGTCGACATGGGTCATTTGCATATTCCCAATGAAGGTGCATTGAATCTTGCACGACTGTTGGCACGTTGGCGACAAGGGATTTGCATAGGTGCATGTGGGCACACGAGGACATCAGACGATGTCCTCGTCAACTATCGGACCATGGTAATGAGAGGCTGCAGGCTTGGGTTGTACGATGATCTCAAGATGGGTCACTGGTTTGGAGGTTGTTATCATCCCAGGTCCGCCCCTATTCTCTCAACGTTTCCTCATTTGATATTTGTTGTGATTAGGTACGGTCAATCTGTATAACCCGGCTACTCTCCCTCATGGCATGAACAAACTAGTATTGTTGTGCTACTTGGGATGCATATGAATGAACGTCCGACTCCATGTAGAACAAGAACGAACGCTCTGTTCAAGACTTTCTCCACTCAGAACTCGCTCCTTGCTCGCAGTGCAGAGAATGTGTTGTATGTGAGGCGCTACTAAATCCATGTCATTCAAAAAGCATTGACTGTCCTGTCAGTTTACCATCATAATCACGACCAGTTCACCTTTAGCGAGGGACTTGACTGCAACTCATGCCACTCCATCGATTGGACTGGAACTATCTGGAGCCTCTCTTGGCGAATACGCTGATACTCCTCATATCATGGTCGAGAATTGGACCATTCTTGAAGTATAAGAATCAGGTACCCAAGAACAGCATGGTTCGCGCGATCACCGTCCCCCGCTCTGCTTACCTTCGTATCACGGATTATGGGCGCTGTGCAGTATCTTGCATTCCAGCCATATCACCAAGACCTGAGTCTGCGCTCCGACCTGTCATCGAGACTCCCGAGATACTTCATATAGTACTGTGCACGTCAAGCTGATATTCGCGTGAAATTCTAATAGAACGACAGATCACTTATCAGCACTGCGTCTGCCCTTTGGCAGCTGATCTTTCCGATATCCAGACTGCGCCGGTACCGACTTGAAAGTACAAACTCATTGTACCAATATCGATCATTCATGAAAAACTAGGCGAATAATGGCACTTCACATGTAGTTAATGCCCCTTCAATTATCTTTCACTTAATACGCCTCTTATATGAAACAATATGCTGTAGAATCTATCGTTCCGGATGCCCCTCTGCGGAAGCAGCCTTCATACAATGACACGGAGGCAATTATCCTGCCTTCTTTTGCGCCATTGTGGGAATGACGGAAAACTCATAAGGGACAGAGCTTAGGGGTCTTACAATAATACTTACACGTGATGTCATCAAGAAATTAGAATATTTACTCCTAAGTAGAGGCTGGTATTTGAAGGTTATAGTAATAACAGCAATGTACCACAACGACCGAGATAGCTTTGTTCTTTGATTCTGCAATTTTTTCCATATAACAAAAAATTGTGGACCCCTGAACTATCGAATTATGCACAAATACACAGTAGTACATGTGAAGAAGAGGGCATTTAGGGCAATTGCCTCCGGAGGGGCATTGTAGGCTGCTTCCGCAGAGGGCCGGATGAAATTACTCATTTATAAATGCAGCCGGTAAATCGTGTCGTATGGGCTGCCCAGAGCTTTAAAAGAGCAGTACAGTAAGATTTGTGATCCGCATCAGCCGCCCACTCTCACCTCGACGCCCACCTAGGTGATGCATCTTCTTTTAATCTGCCGTTGTGGTGATATTAATGGCACTCAAAAGTGGCGTTCACGGCGCGGACGACGGGTGCTCTGTCCCTTACCATAACCGCGTTCAAGAATTAGCTGCTCGCAATCTACGATCTTAGTGTTCTCAGTGCTGTACTAAGGATTGAGCGACTCATGGCAAACGCAAGAGGAAAGAGGCCAGTCCGAGGGTCCGGCGGCAAGGTCTTGGTCCGATGTTGGTTTTACGAAGGGGGGCGTGGATCAGAATGTCCATCTCCGTCCAGTTGCCGTATGCTCGTTATTTCAAGTCTAGATTTCATGCTGACATACGAAAACGCAGGTTACGTTAACCCATGGGAACCGGAATGGAACACGTGTCGAAGTGCGCAGAAGGCCATTCGGTGCAATGCAAGCGACAATCGTTCCCAGGTACAGACCACGCTCATCTTATGCTGGCTCTAGAGGTTTGATCTTGACGGCAACCCGATACATAATGGATGTCGTCAAGGCAATGAATGCAGGTTTTTGCATCCAAGCGATGCTGGTTGGAGCGACGCAACCACTGCAGCCTCCCTCACACCACCAGCACCACCAGCACCCGCGCCGGTACCCTCTTCAAGTTCATCTTCAACTCCGAACAAGCCAGCCCCCCGCAGACATTATAAAAGATGCCGTGTACGCTTATCCAAACGTACTTCGAAGGAGATTACTGATATAGATATTAGTATTTCAATGAAAAGGGTGAGCGTCGTTGGGGAGGCTGTAAAGCTGGACTTGCTTGCAGTTTCTTGCATCCCAGCGATCCAGGGTGGGCAAATCTAGTCTCGCACCAAGCCGCTCGTTGCCAGGTGAGGCTCTTGCATCTATTCGAAGTACTTGCAATGCTATTCGCCTCAGAATTACGATGCCAATGGAAATCCGGTCCGCGGAGGATGTCCTCACCTGACTTCATGCGCGTGCGTATTCTGCCGAGTGCTTGCGTGCTGGATACTGTATCTGACTGTCTGTATACCAGCCATATCCATCCAAACGATCCGGAATGGAAAGACATCTTCAAACGCACCTACGTGGATGACGACACGATAGGCGAATCTTCGCGTGCTCGAGGCCGTTCCACATCACGTCGTCGATTTGGCGATGGGGTATTTCAAAGACGTTTCCCCAGTCCTGATCGTCCTTATAGAAGACGCCGTTCTCCCAACCCGTTAAGTTACGGGCGTCAGCGATCACCCTCCCCGAGTGCCACGAGCAGCCTTCGCTACATGCGTGAACATTCTCGAGAGCGAGAGAGAAGATCTTCAAGTCCCCTTCTCAATCATCGCAGTTACTACCCACAAGAATCGCGCTTTCGTTCTCCGCGGGATAGATCATCACCTTTGACACCACGATATACCTATTCCCCGCGATATCGCTCCAGATCACCATCTGCGATTCTTCTTTCTCGTGAGAATGACCATCTGAGCAGCAGTGGAATTAACTTGGATGCTCCTGAGTTTACTATAACAAATCTGCAAAATGAAGACTACTACGCGGCTGTTACACGGAGACTGATTGGGGGCGAAAATATTCTTCAGCAGGCTGAAACGGAGTCGCGCATAATAGACAACGAACTGGTTTGGGATGCGCTTAGGTCGGACCCTTTTCTGCTGTTAATCGGTCATCCTGACATAAAACAGATCTCTCGCTGAACTTTTCCCCCACGATCTGTCTATGCTCAGTACGTATCTCCCATCCCTCCTTTCTTACATGCGCTGAACCTCCACAAATCAGATATGGCCAAATCCACCTATAACCATCTGATCTCAATGTCCGACACTGAATACCAGAATTCTGTTGAAGATCTCATCAAGAACATGGTTACTCTACAAGCTGCTCTACAGCAATATCATGAATCAAAAGTGAAGGACGACGCGGAGCCAGCTCTACCGTAAGCGTCGCTAGAGTGCTTGAACTTCCAATTCCTGAAACACCTTTGACAGCATTGTACATCGGCGCACTGTTGAACTCTACAATAGAACGCAAATGATTGTTCCTTTGTTGAACTCTATCAAGAATTCAGTACTGCGGACTGCGCCCACCGAAATGTCCGAAACAGAAACTGTGAAAGGTGACGCCATGGAAGTCGATGAACTGTCGCCCAAAAGTGCTGCCAGTCCGACAGCTTCTGGACCGGGTGGCTTCTGGAATGCTTTGAAGAGCATGCTGGGATTTGGGTGATGTTGGACCAGCTTGGCTGCGGTGGGAGGAGATCTAAATCGTTTGGGTTAGTATGTATTCCAACTGAGCGATCTGGATCGAGTACGGACCGCAGAGGATGATCGTTTCGAACACCCTGTCAGATCTCACCGTGCTCCATGGAGACCTAGAAAATAGCTTCGTAATGAAATTTGGAAATTTGGTGTGTGAAAGAGCTCCAGCGGTGGATTGTCGTGAATCCACAACGCGGTGCCCGTAGTGGAATTGGGTTCCTGCCGGCGACCATCTCGCTTTGACTTTGACTTTATCTGGCCATGCGGCTTTCATGAAGGCTCGATCCGGGTTCGCACAAGAAAACGGCCGTCAGGTGGAAATGCCAAGCCGTCGTACGAGCGGATCTTTATCTTATCTCTTGCCCTTAAAAGGCAAGGCCCCTGCTAACCCCTTTCTTTGGAAACGTCCATCAACCGACCATGAGGACGTGGAATTTGGTGCCTTTCTCTATGGGTAAATATCTCAATGTCCTATGGCTCATGCCCTCCTCCTGTATGCTGGTGCATAATGCGCCACTTATTTTGGTCTACTGTCGTCCGATCAACTTGCGTTGCCCGGCATCTTGATCTTATCAGAAGCACTGTTTGGGCGTGTGACAGAAGGCAGAAGCTCAGTGACAACCACTGGCAGCTTCGCCACCTTCTCCCAATCTCCAACCATGCTTCTTCATAATCCTGGATATACCGGCAGATCCGCGTTGCCAACCGTATCCGCGGCCTTTTCTGTTTGTGGGGTGCTTGCATCTCCGCCCCATATGATGGACCGCCCGGTACATAAATGCGTGTAGAAAGTCGCACGGATACAAACCCTCCCCGAAACCCTCCTTTACTCTGACGATTGCCCGACTGTACTGATCTTGCTCCGCAATTCATGCTTATTACACCGTCTTCGACCTCCATTTCATGGACAGCGGTGCACTGCTTGAGTCTTTGGAGCATGCCCAACAAGGACGCTTTGTCACAGGTGTGCCCGATCACCGTTCTTTTGGGTCTTCTTGACATGTTCCACAGTAGCTTCCCTTTGTCTGGTCCTGCATGATCATTGTAAGCGAGCTGTAATCTCGCTGATAACCTGTGCTGACATCCGCCAAGTCTTTACATGCCGGCAAGAGGTCCGCCGTTTCCGCGTTTTCACCCCAGAGTACTGACGTTGCTTCAGTGGAAGTTTATATGGGTAGGCTTTCCCACAGAGACGCCGTCAGAAAATGTTGACGTCAGAGGGAAGATTCGCAAGTGGTCGTTCTCTAAAGTTCTCTTCTTCCTCGTACGTATCACGTCAAGTCTGCAATTACATCCCGTGATATCGACGCGTTTTAGAGTCGTTACGGTACTTTGGGCATACTATTGTCAGTATCAAGACGTGTCGCATACCTGTTTTCACTCACACGGGACAAGATTCGATTTGCATGGTGAGTGATATCGAGAGAAACCAGGCAGCCCCTTACGTTGTACGCAGTCGCGTTAAACGGTGGGCAATCGGATAAGGTGAGGGATCTGTATTCCGCCGGATCATAACTGACCTCGCTGGACAGTTGTACGTTTCTACGTGGATGGTTGACGGTGTACTGAGGAATATCCAGCTGCACGATCTGGTTTTGTTTCCAATCCTGGAGCGGTATGTATTCACCTGTTCGCCGATGTACCCGTGTTGATGATCCTCGAGGATTCTACAGCGCGTTCATCATCGAAGGCAGACAAGTTACCTCCGGTCCCCGGATGAAACTAACAAGTGCTCAGCCGTGCTCATCTTCCGAATCTACGCCATGTACCACGGAGATAAGAAGATCATGTACTTCCTCGGGCTGCTATTCGTGTGCCAACTGGGGGTCATGGCGTATGTGCTGCAAGCCGGCTGCCGGGCGCTACGAGGTACGATGCGTCCATAATACGGAATTCCGGCTGATGACCGAGTCCAGCTGTCGCGGAACCGTTTCCCGGAGTGCAGGAATGTACAGTCATCCAGACGATCTCATACGAATTCGCATACTGGGGTACGTCCTCTCTCCCCATCCCGACCCGCCTAATCCTTGCTAGTCGCTCTCCTCCTCTTCGAAACCCTCCTCTTTCTCCTCTCCCTACGCAAAGCACATCAACACATCCGCGCGTACACCTTCCGATTCGACGACCTCCTCCTCTCCCGCCGTGTAGGCGAAGTGCTCATCCGCGACGGGGTGATGTACTTTCCCTTTATCTTCTTGTCTTACCTGGCCAACCTTGTCCTCTTCGCCGTCTCACCTCTCTATCTCGCACAAGTTGCGCCACATCTCGCCCTCGCCCTCAGGTCGGTACTCACCAACCGCCTGCTGCTGAACGTCAGCCGCAAGTTCTACTACCCCAACCCTGTGGAGCCCAGCCAGTCTCAAACGGGAAAGGACTCTGTCCTGGGGGTCATTGTCTGGGTGAGCCCCGTGCGGCCAGAGGCGGAGCTGCCATTGGATCCGGAGCAGGAGAGGGATGTGGACAGTCGTGCCGAGGGGAGGCATGTCGCCTTTGCCCAAAGCGCGGACGACCTACAAGACGCGGACGAACGACTCGGTGTCCATCTTCCCGTCGAGCGGGAGCGCCCTCCCTCCCGCAACGTACAAGCAGCGGAGGGGGATACACCCGACCGCGTCTGGGAAGCCTTATGACTCTTTTGTTTCACTTCTTGGGTCTTCGGTTCTTCATTCTTGGGACTACGCGGACTTGGCACTTGGTTACGCAAGTAGAGCGTTATATGACTCTTTTGCGCGTTACGTACGCTTCTCGAGCGGACTGTCCACTATTTCAGTGATGAGGAAAGGAAAACGTCACATTGTGCTATCAACGGATGTTCCTGTCTTCCCTACTGTGAGCATCGATGGGGACAGGTTGGGGGGGGGGGGGGAGG